>NW_028248728.1:0-76829 GCF_964263255.1 Lissotriton vulgaris
CACCCCCCCATTACGTCATGCTTCAGAAATGTGGAAAATGGTCCGTTTTCAAATGTTTTATTTTTGAACGTCAGTTCACATTTGTAGGTGGATCATCAGTGTTAGAGCTAAAATTAGCATGTTTAAAGTGATTTTCATGCTTCAGGGGCTTCGGGAAGTTAATTAAATACAATTTGGAGGCATTTAATGTTCGAGCAAAAACGGCTGATTTTCGACAAAAGAGATAACACCCCCCATTACGTCATGCTTCAGAAATGTGGAAAATGGTCCGTTTTCAAATGTTTTATTTTTGAACGTCAGTTCACATTTGTAGGTGGATCATCAGTGTTAGAGCTAAAATTAGCATGTTTAAAGTGATTTTCATGCTTCCAGGGGCCCAAAACACAAGATTTATGGAATGGTTAAAAGTGCATGAAAATGGCCAATTTACTCACTATGAGTTCTCAAAAAGGGTTTCTTCACCCCGGGAAGTTAATTAAATACCATTTGGAGGCATTTAATGTTCGAGCAAAAACGGCTGATTTTCGACAAAAGAGATAACACCCCCCCATTACGTCATGCTTCAGAAATGTGGAAAATGGTCCGTTTTCAAATGTTTTATTTTTGAACGTCAGTTCACATTTGTAGGTGGATCATCAGTGTTAGAGCTAAAATTAGCATGTTTAAAGTGATTTTCATGCTTCCAGGGGCCCAAAACACAAGATTTATGGAATGGTTAAAAGTGCATGAAAATGGCCAATTTACTCACTCTGAGTTCTCAAAAAGGGTTTCTTCACCCGGGAAGTTAATTAAATACCATTTGGAGGCATTTAATGTTCGAGCAAAAACGGCTGATTTTCGACAAAAGAGATAAACACCCCCCCATTACGTCATGCTTCAGAAATGTGGAAAATGGTCCGTTTTCAAATGTTTTATTTTTGAACGTCAGTTCACATTTGTAGGTGGATCATCAGTGTTAGAGCTAAAATTAGCATGTTTAAAGTGATTTTCATGCTTCCAGGGGCTCGGGAAGTTAATTAAATACCATTTGGAGGCATTTAATGTTCGAGCAAAACGGCTGATTTTCGACAAAAGAGATAACACCCCCCCATTACGTCATGCTTCAGAAATGTGGAAAATGGTCCGTTTTCAAATGTTTTATTTTTGAACGTCAGTTCACATTTGTAGGTGGATCATCAGTGTTAGAGCTAAAATTAGCATGTTTAAAGTGATTTTCATGCTTCCAGGGGCTCGGGAAGTTAATTAAATACCATTTGGAGGCATTTAATGTTCGAGCAAAAACGGCTGATTTTCGACAAAAGAGATAACACCCCCCCATTACGTCATGCTTCAGAAATGTGGAAAATGGTCCGTTTTCAAATGTTTTATTTTTGAACAGTCAGTTCACATTTGTAGGTGGATCATCAGTGTTAGAGCTAAAATTAGCATGTTTAAAGTGATTTTCATGCTTCCAGGGGCCCAAAACACAAGATTTTTGGAATGGTTAAAAGTGCATGAAAATGGCCAATTTACTCACTCTGAGTTCTCAAAAGGGTTTCTTCACCCCCGGGAAGTTAATTAAATACCATTTGGAGGCATTTAATGTTCGAGCAAAAACGGCTGATTTTCGACAAAAGAGATAACAACCCCCCATTACGTCATGCTTCAGAAATGTGGAAAATGGTCCGTTTTCAAATGTTTTATTTTTGAACGTCAGTTCACATTTGTAGGTGGATCATCAGTGTTAGAGCTAAAATTAGCATGTTTAAAGTGATTTTCATGCTTCCAGGGGCCCAAAACACAAGATTTATGGAATGGTTAAAAGTGCATGAAATGGCCAATTTACTCACTCTGAGTTCTCAAAAAGGGTTTCTTCACCCCGGGAAGTTAATTAAATACCATTTGGAGGCATTTAATGTTCGAGCAAAAAACGGCTGATTTTCGACAAAAGAGATAACACCCCCCCCATTACGTCATGCTTCAGAAATGTGGAAAATGGTCCGTTTTCAAATGTTTTATTTTTGAACGTCAGTTCACATTTGTAGGTGGATCATCAGTGTTAGAGCTAAAATTAGCATGTTTTAAAGTGATTTCATGCTTCCAGGGGCCCAAAACACAAGATTTATGGAATGGTTAAAAGTGCATGAAAATGGCCAATTTACTCACTCTGAGTTCTCAAAAAGGGTTCTTCACCCCGGGAAGTTAATTAAATACCATTTGGAGGCATTTAATGTTCGAGCAAAAACGGCTGATTTCGACAAAAGAGATAACACCCCCCTATTACGTCATGCTTCAGAAATGTGGAAAATGGTCCGTTTTCAAATGTTTTATTTTTGAACGTCAGTTCACATTTGTAGGTGGATCATCAGTGTTAGAGCTAAAATTAGCATGTTTAAAGTGATTTTCATGCTTCCAGGGGGCTTCGGGAAGTTAATTAAATACCATTTGGAGGCATTTAATGTTCGAGCAAAAACGGCTGATTTTCGACAAAAGAGATAACACCCCCCCATTACGTCATGCTTCAGAAATGTGGAAAATGGTCCGTTTTCAAATGTTTTATTTTTGAACGTCAGTTCACATTTGTAGGTGGATCATCAGTGTTAGAGCTAAAATTAGCATGTTTAAAGTGATTTTCATGCTTCCAGGGGCTTCGGGAAGTTAATTAAATACCATTTGGAGGCATTAATGTTCGAGCAAAAACGGCTGATTTTCGACAAAAGAGATAACACCCCCCCATTACGTCATGCTTCAGAAATGTGGAAAATGGTCCGTTTTCAATGTTTTATTTTTGAACGTCAGTTCACATTTGTAGGTGGATCATCAGTGTTAGAGCTAAAATTAGCATGTTTAAAGTGATTTTCATGCTTCCAGGGGCCCAAAACACAAGATTTATGGAATGGTTAAAAGTGCATGAAAATGGCCAATTTACTCACTCTGAGTTCTCAAAAAGGGTTTCTTCACCCCGGGAAGTTAATTAAATACCATTTGGAGGCATTTAATGTTCGAGCAAAAACGGCTGATTTTCGACAAAAGAGATAACACCCCCCCATTACGTCATGCTTCAGAAATGTGGAAAATGGTCCGTTTTCAAATGTTTTATTTTTGAACGTCAGTTCACATTTGTAGGTGGATCATCAGTGTTAGAGCTAAAATTAGCATGTTTAAAGTGATTTTCATGCTTCCAGGGGCCCGAAACACAAGATTTATGGAATGGTTAAAAGTGCATGAAAATGGCCAATTTACTCACTCTGAGTTCTCAAAAAGGGTTTCTTCACCCCGGGAAGTTAATTAAATACCATTTGGAGGCATTTAATGTTCGAGCAAAAACGGCTGATTTTCGACAAAAGAGATAACACCCCCCCATTACGTCATGCTTCAGAAATGTGGAAAATGGTCCGTTTTCAAATGTTTTATTTTTGAACGTCAGTTCACATTTGTAGGTGGATCATCAGTGTTAGAGCTAAAATTAGCATGTTTAAAGTGATTTTCATGCTTCCAGGGGCCCAAAACACAAGATTTATGGAATGGTTAAAAGTGCATGAAAATGGCCAATTTACTCACTCTGAGTTCTCAAAAAGGGTTTCTTCACCCCGGGAAGTTAATTAAATACCATTTGGAGGCATTTAATGTTAGAGCAAAAACGGCTGATTTTCGACAAAAGAGATAACACCCCCCCATTACGTCATGCTTCAGAAATGTGGAAAATGGTCCGTTTTCAAATGTTTTATTTTTGAACGTCAGTTCACATTTGTAGGTGGATCATCAGTGTTAGAGCTAAAATTAGCATGTTTAAAGTGATTTTCATGCTTCCAGGGGCCCAAAACACAAGATTTATGGAATGGTTAAAAGTGCATGAAAATGGCCAATTTACTCACTCTGAGTTCTCAAAAAGGGTTTCTTCACCCCGGGAAGTTAATTAAATACCATTTGGAGGCATTTAATGTTCGAGCAAAAACGGCTGATTTTCGACAAAAGAGATAACACCCCCCCATTACGTCATGCTTCAGAAATGTGGAAAATGGTCCGTTTTCAAATGTTTTATTTTTGAACGTCAGTTCACATTTGTAGGTGGATCATCAGTGTTAGAGCTAAAATTAGCATGTTTAAAGTGATTTTCATGCTTCCAGGGGCCCAAAACACAAGATTTATGGAATGGTTAAAAGTGCATGAAAATGGCCAATTTACTCACTCTGAGTTCTCAAAAAGGGTTTCTTCACCCCGGGAAGTTAATTAAATACCATTTGGAGGCATTTAATGTTCGAGCAAAAACGGCTGATTTTCGACAAAAGAGATAACACCCACCCATTACGTCATGCTTCAGAAATGTGGAAAATGGTCCGTTTTCAAATGTTTTATTTTTGAACGTCAGTTCACATTTGTAGGTGGATCATCAGTGTTAGAGCTAAAATTAGCATGTTTAAAGTGATTTTCATGCTTCCAGGGGCTCGGGAAGTTAATTAAATACCATTTGGAGGCATTTAATGTTCGAGCAAAAACGGCTGATTTTCGACAAAAGAGATAACACCCCCCCATTACGTCATGCTTCAGAAATGTGGAAAATGGTCCGTTTTCAAATGTTTTATTTTTGAACGTCAGTTCACATTTGTAGGTGGATCATCAGTGTTAGAGCTAAAATTAGCATGTTTAAAGTGATTTTCATGCTTCCAGGGGCCCAAAACACAAGATTTATGGAATGGTTAAAAGTGCATGAAAATGGCCAATTTACTCACTCTGAGTTCTCAAAAAGGGTTTCTTCACCCCGGGAAGTTAATTAAATACCATTTGGAGGCATTTAATGTTCGAGCAAAAACGGCTGATTTTCGACAAAAGAGATAACACCCCCCCATTACGTCATGCTTCAGAAATGTGGAAAATGGTCCGTTTTCAAATGTTTTATTTTTGAACGTCAGTTCACATTTGTAGGTGGATCATCAGTGTTAGAGCTAAAATTAGCATGTTTAAAGTGATTTTCATGCTTCCAGGGGCTCGGGAAGTTAATTAAATACCATTTGGAGGCATTTAATGTTCGAGCAAAAACGGCTGATTTTCGACAAAAGAGATAACACCCCCCCATTACGTCATGCTTCAGAAATGAGGAAAATGGTCCGTTTTCAAATGTTTTATTTTTGAACGTCAGTTCACATTTGTAGGTGGATCATCAGTGTTAGAGCTAAAATTAGCATGTTTAAAGTGATTTTCATGCTTCCAGGGGCTCGGGAAGTTAATTAAATACCATTTGGAGGCATTTAATGTTCGAGCAAAAACGGCTGATTTTCGACAAAAGAGATAACACCCCCCCATTACGTCATGCTTCAGAAATGTGGAAAATGGTCCGTTTTCAAATGTTTTATTTTTGAACGTCAGTTCACATTTGTAGGTGGATCATCAGTGTTAGAGCTAAAATTAGCATGTTTAAAGTGATTTTCATGCTTCCAGGGGCCCAAAACACAAGATTTATGGAATGGTTAAAAGTGCATGAAAATGGCCAATTTACTCACTCTGAGTTCTCAAAAAGGGTGTCTTCACCCCGGGAAGTTAATTAAATACCATTTGGAGGCATTTAATGTTCGAGCAAAAACGGCTGATTTTCGACAAAAGAGATAACACCCCCCCATTACGTCATGCTTCAGAAATGTGGAAAATGGTCCGTTTTCAAATGTTTTATTTTTGAACGTCAGTTCACATTTGTAGGTGGATCATCAGTGTTAGAGCTAAAATTAGCATGTTTAAAGTGATTTTCATGCTTCCAGGGGCCCAAAACACAAGATTTATGGAATGGTTAAAAGTGCATGAAAATGGCCAATTTACTCACTCTGAGTTCTCAAAAAGGGTTTCTTCACCCCGGGAAGTTAATTAAATACCATTTGGAGGCATTTAATGTTAGAGCAAAAACGGCTGATTTTCGACAAAAGAGATAACACCCCCCCATTACGTCATGCTTCAGAAATGTGGAAAATGGTCCGTTTTCAAATGTTTTATTTTTGAACGTCAGTTCACATTTGTAGGTGGATCATCAGTGTTAGAGCTAAAATTAGCATGTTTAAAGTGATTTTCATGCTTCCAGGGGCCCAAAACACAAGATTTATGGAATGGTTAAAAGTGCATGAAAATGGCCAATTTACTCACTCTGAGTTCTCAAAAAGGGTTTCTTCACCCCGGGAAGTTAATTAAATACCATTTGGAGGCATTTAATGTTCGAGCAAAAACGGCTGATTTTCGACAAAAGAGATAACACCCCCCCATTACGTCATGCTTCAGAAATGTGGAAAATGGTCCGTTTTCAAATGTTTTATTTTTGAACGTCAGTTCACATTTGTAGGTGGATCATCAGTGTTAGAGCTAAAATTAGCATGTTTAAAGTGATTTTCATGCTTCCAGGGGCCCAAAACACAAGATTTATGGAATGGTTAAAAGTGCATGAAAATGGCCAATTTACTCACTCTGAGTTCTCAAAAAGGGTTTCTTCACCCCGGGAAGTTAATTAAATACCATTTGGAGGCATTTAATGTTCGAGCAAAAACGGCTGATTTTCGACAAAAGAGATAACACCCACCCATTACGTCATGCTTCAGAAATGTGGAAAATGGTCCGTTTTCAAATGTTTTATTTTTGAACGTCAGTTCACATTTGTAGGTGGATCATCAGTGTTAGAGCTAAAATTAGCATGTTTAAAGTGATTTTCATGCTTCCAGGGGCTCGGGAAGTTAATTAAATACCATTTGGAGGCATTTAATGTTCGAGCAAAAACGGCTGATTTTCGACAAAAGAGATAACACCCCCCCATTACGTCATGCTTCAGAAATGTGGAAAATGGTCCGTTTTCAAATGTTTTATTTTTGAACGTCAGTTCACATTTGTAGGTGGATCATCAGTGTTAGAGCTAAAATTAGCATGTTTAAAGTGATTTTCATGCTTCCAGGGGCCCAAAACACAAGATTTATGGAATGGTTAAAAGTGCATGAAAATGGCCAATTTACTCACTCTGAGTTCTCAAAAAGGGTTTCTTCACCCCGGGAAGTTAATTAAATACCATTTGGAGGCATTTAATGTTCGAGCAAAAACGGCTGATTTTCGACAAAAGAGATAACACCCCCCCATTACGTCATGCTTCAGAAATGTGGAAAATGGTCCGTTTTCAAATGTTTTATTTTTGAACGTCAGTTCACATTTGTAGGTGGATCATCAGTGTTAGAGCTAAAATTAGCATGTTTAAAGTGATTTTCATGCTTCCAGGGGCTCGGGAAGTTAATTAAATACCATTTGGAGGCATTTAATGTTCGAGCAAAAACGGCTGATTTTCGACAAAAGAGATAACACCCCCCCATTACGTCATGCTTCAGAAATGAGGAAAATGGTCCGTTTTCAAATGTTTTATTTTTGAACGTCAGTTCACATTTGTAGGTGGATCATCAGTGTTAGAGCTAAAATTAGCATGTTTAAAGTGATTTTCATGCTTCCAGGGGCTCGGGAAGTTAATTAAATACCATTTGGAGGCATTTAATGTTCGAGCAAAAACGGCTGATTTTCGACAAAAGAGATAACACCCCCCCATTACGTCATGCTTCAGAAATGTGGAAAATGGTCCGTTTTCAAATGTTTTATTTTTGAACGTCAGTTCACATTTGTAGGTGGATCATCAGTGTTAGAGCTAAAATTAGCATGTTTAAAGTGATTTTCATGCTTCCAGGGGCCCAAAACACAAGATTTATGGAATGGTTAAAAGTGCATGAAAATGGCCAATTTACTCACTCTGAGTTCTCAAAAAGGGTGTCTTCACCCCGGGAAGTTAATTAAATACCATTTGGAGGCATTTAATGTTCGAGCAAAAACGGCTGATTTTCGACAAAAGAGATAACACCCCCCCATTACGTCATGCTTCAGAAATGTGGAAAATGGTCCGTTTTCAAATGTTTTATTTTTGAACGTCAGTTCACATTTGTAGGTGGATCATCAGTGTTAGAGCTAAAATTAGCATGTTTAAAGTGATTTTCATGCTTCCAGGGGCCCAAAACACAAGATTTATGGAATGGTTAAAAGTGCATGAAAATGGCCAATTTACTCACTCTGAGTTCTCAAAAAGGGTTTCTTCACCCCGGGAAGTTAATTAAATACCATTTGGAGGCATTTAATGTTCGAGCAAAAACGGCTGAATTTCGACAAAAGATCTAACACCCCCCCATTACGTCATGCTTCAGAAATGTGGAAAATGGTCCGTTTTCAAATGTTTTATTTTTGAACGTCAGTTCACATTTGTAGGTGGATCATCATTGTTAGAGCTAAAATTAGCATGTTTAAAGTGATTTTCATGCTTCCAGGGGCCCAAAACACAAGATTTATGGAATGGTTAAAAGTGCATGAAAATGGCCAATTTACTCACTCTGAGTTCTCAAAAAGGGTTTCTTCACCCCGGGAAGTTAATTAAATACCATTTGGAGGCATTTAATGTTAGAGCAAAAACGGCTGATTTTCGACAAAAGAGATAACACCCCCCCATTACGTCATGCTTCAGAAATGTGGAAAATGGTCCGTTTTCAAATGTTTTATTTTTGAACGTCAGTTCACATTTGTAGGTGGATCATCAGTGTTAGAGCTAAAATTAGCATGTTTAAAGTGATTTTCATGCTTCCAGGGGCTCGGGAAGTTAATTAAATACCATTTGGAGGCATTTAATGTTCGAGCAAAAACGGCTGATTTTCGACAAAAGAGATAACACCCCCCCATTACGTCATGCTTCAGAAATGTGGAAAATGGTCCGTTTTCAAATGTTTTATTTTTGAACGTCAGTTCACATTTGTAGGTGGATCATCAGTGTTAGAGCTAAAATTAGCATGTTTAAAGTGATTTTCATGCTTCCAGGGGCTCGGGAAGTTAATTAAATACCATTTGGAGGCATTTAATGTTCGAGCAAAAACGGCTGATTTTCGACAAAAGAGATAACACCCCCCCCATTACGTCATGCTTCAGAAATGTGGAAAATGGTCCGTTTTCAAATGTTTTATTTTTGAACGTCAGTTCACATTTGTAGGTGGATCATCAGTGTTAGAGCTAAAATTAGCATGTTTAAAGTGATTTTCATGCTTCCAGGGGCCCAAAACACAAGATTTATGGAATGGTTAAAAGTGCATGAAAATGGCCAATTTACTCACTCTGAGTTCTCAAAAAGGGTTTCTTCACCCCGGGAAGTTAATTAAATACCATTTGGAGGCATTTAATGTTCGAGCAAAAACGGCAGATTTTCGACAAAAGAGATAACACCCCCCTATTACGTCATGCTTCAGAAATGTGGAAAATGGTCCGTTTTCAAATGTTTTATTTTTGAACGTCAGTTCACATTTGTAGGTGGATCATCAGTGTTAGAGCTAAAATTAGCATGTTTAAAGTGATTTTCATGCTTCCAGGGGCTCGGGAAGTTAATTAAATACCATTTGGAGGCATTTAATGTTCGAGCAAAAACGGCTGATTTTCGACAAAAGAGATAACACCCCCCCATTACGTCATGCTTCAGAAATGTGGAAAATGGTCCGTTTTCAAATGTTTTATTTTTGAACGTCAGTTCACATTTGTAGGTGGATCATCAGTGTTAGAGCTAAAATTAGCATGTTTAAAGTGATTTTCATGCTTCCAGGGGCTCGGGAAGTTAATTAAATACCATTTGGAGGCATTTAATGTTCGAGCAAAAACGGCTGATTTTCGACAAAAGAGATAACACCCCCCCATTACGTCATGCTTCAGAAATGTGGAAAATGGTCCGTTTTCAAATGTTTTATTTTTGAACGTCAGTTCACATTTGTAGGTGGATCATCAGTGTTAGAGCTAAAATTAGCATGTTTAAAGTGATTTTCATGCTTCCAGGGGCTCGGGAAGTTAATTAAATACCATTTGGAGGCATTTAATGTTCGAGCAAAAACGGCTGATTTTCGACAAAAGAGATAACACCCCCCCATTACGTCATGCTTCAGAAATGTGGAAAATGGTCCGTTTTCAAATGTTTTATTTTTGAACGTCAGTTCACATTTGTAGGTGGATCATCAGTGTTAGAGCTAAAATTAGCATGTTTAAAGTGATTTTCATGCTTCCAGGGGCCCAAAACACAAGATTTATGGAATGGTTAAAAGTGCATGAAAATGGCCAATTTACTCACTCTGAGTTCTCAAAAAGGGTTTCTTCACCCCGGGAAGTTAATTAAATACCATTTGGAGGCATTTAATGTTCGAGCAAAAACGGCTGATTTTCGACAAAAGAGATAACACCCCCCCATTACGTCATGCTTCAGAAATGTGGAAAATGGTCCGTTTTCAAATGTTTTATTTTTGAACGTCAGTTCACATTTGTAGGTGGATCATCAGTGTTAGAGCTAAAATTAGCATGTTTAAAGTGATTTTCATGCTTCCAGGGGCCCAAAACACAAGATTTATGGAATGGTTAAAAGTGCATGAAAATGGCCAATTTACTCACTCTGAGTTCTCAAAAAGGGTTTCTTCACCCCGGGAAGTTAATTAAATACCATTTGGAGGCATTTAATGTTCGAGCAAAAACGGCTGATTTTCGACAAAAGAGATAACACCCACCCATTACGTCATGCTTCAGAAATGTGGAAAATGGTCCGTTTTCAAATGTTTTATTTTTGAACGTCAGTTCACATTTGTAGGTGGATCATCAGTGTTAGAGCTAAAATTAGCATGTTTAAAGTGATTTTCATGCTTCCAGGGGCTCGGGAAGTTAATTAAATACCATTTGGAGGCATTTAATGTTCGAGCAAAAACGGCTGATTTTCGACAAAAGAGATAACACCCCCCCATTACGTCATGCTTCAGAAATGTGGAAAATGGTCCGTTTTCAAATGTTTTATTTTTGAACGTCAGTTCACATTTGTAGGTGGATCATCAGTGTTAGAGCTAAAATTAGCATGTTTAAAGTGATTTTCATGCTTCCAGGGGCTCGGGAAGTTAATTAAATACCATTTGGAGGCATTTAATGTTCGAGCAAAAACGGCTGATTTTCGACAAAAGAGATAACACCCCCCCATTACGTCATGCTTCAGAAATGTGGAAAATGGTCCGTTTTCAAATGTTTTATTTTTGAACGTGAGTTCACATTTGTAGGTGGATCATCAGTGTTAGAGCTAAAATTAGCATGTTTAAAGTGATTTTCATGCTTCCAAGGGCCCAAAACACAAGATTTATGGAATGGTTAAAAGTGCATGAAAATGGCCAATTTACTCACTCTGAGTTCTCAAAAAGGGTGTCTTCACCCCGGGAAGTTAATTAAATACCATTTGGAGGCATTTAATGTTCGAGCAAAAACGGCTGATTTTCGACAAAAGAGATAACACCCCCCCATTACGTCATGCTTCAGAAATGTGGAAAATGGTCCGTTTTCAAATGTTTTATTTTTGAACGTCAGTTCACATTTGTAGGTGGATCATCAGTGTTAGAGCTAAAATTAGCATGTTTAAAGTGATTTTCATGCTTCCAGGGGCCCAAAACACAAGATTTATGGAATGGTTAAAAGTGCATGAAAATGGCCAATTTACTCACTCTGAGTTCTCAAAAAGGGTTTCTTCACCCCGGGAAGTTAATTAAATACCATTTGGAGGCATTTAATGTTCGAGCAAAAACGGCTGAATTTCGACAAAAGATCTAACACCCCCCCATTACGTCATGCTTCAGAAATGTGGAAAATGGTCCGTTTTCAAATGTTTTATTTTTGAACGTCAGTTCACATTTGTAGGTGGATCATCAGTGTTAGAGCTAAAATTAGCATGTTTAAAGTGATTTTCATGCTTCCAGGGGCCCAAAACACAAGATTTATGGAATGGTTAAAAGTGCATGAAAATGGCCAATTTACTCACTCTGAGTTCTCAAAAAGGGTTTCTTCACCCCGGGAAGTTAATTAAATACCATTTGGAGGCATTTAATGTTAGAGCAAAAACGGCTGATTTTCGACAAAAGAGATAACACCCCCCCATTACGTCATGCTTCAGAAATGTGGAAAATGGTCCGTTTTCAAATGTTTTATTTTTGAACGTCAGTTCACATTTGTAGGTGGATCATCAGTGTTAGAGCTAAAATTAGCATGTTTAAAGTGATTTTCATGCTTCCAGGGGCTCGGGAAGTTAATTAAATACCATTTGGAGGCATTTAATGTTCGAGCAAAAACGGCTGATTTTCGACAAAAGAGATAACACCCCCCCATTACGTCATGCTTCAGAAATGTGGAAAATGGTCCGTTTTCAAATGTTTTATTTTTGAACGTCAGTTCACATTTGTAGGTGGATCATCAGTGTTAGAGCTAAAATTAGCATGTTTAAAGTGATTTTCATGCTTCCAGGGGCTCGGGAAGTTAATTAAATACCATTTGGAGGCATTTAATGTTCGAGCAAAAACGGCTGATTTTCGACAAAAGAGATAACACCCCCCCATTACGTCATGCTTCAGAAATGTGGAAAATGGTCCGTTTTCAAATGTTTTATTTTTGAACGTCAGTTCACATTTGTAGGTGGATCATCAGTGTTAGAGCTAAAATTAGCATGTTTAAAGTGATTTTCATGCTTCCAGGGGCCCAAAACACAAGATTTATGGAATGGTTAAAAGTGCATGAAAATGGCCAATTTACTCACTCTGAGTTCTCAAAAAGGGTTTCTTCACCCCGGGAAGTTAATTAAATACCATTTGGAGGCATTTAATGTTCGAGCAAAAACGGCTGATTTTCGACAAAAGAGATAACACCCCCCCATTACGTCATGCTTCAGAAATGTGGAAAATGGTCCGTTTTCAAATGTTTTATTTTTGAACGTCAGTTCACATTTGTAGGTGGATCATCAGTGTTAGAGCTAAAATTAGCATGTTTAAAGTGATTTTCATGCTTCCAGGGGCTCGGGAAGTTAATTAAATACCATTTGGAGGCATTTAATGTTCGAGCAAAAACGGCTGATTTTCGACAAAAGAGATAACACCCCCCCATTACGTCATGCTTCAGAAATGTGGAAAATGGTCCGTTTTCAAATGTTTTATTTTTGAACGTCAGTTCACATTTGTAGGTGGATCATCGGTGTTAGAGCTAAAATTAGCATGTTTAAAGTGATTTTCATGCTTCCAGGGGCTCGGGAAGTTAATTAAATACCATTTGGAGGCATTTAATGTTCGAGCAAAAACGGCTGATTTTCGACAAAAGAGATAACACCCCCCCATTACGTCATGCTTCAGAAATGTGGAAAATGGTCCGTTTTCAAATGTTTTATTTTTGAACGTCAGTTCACATTTGTAGGTGGATCATCAGTGTTAGAGCTAAAATTAGCATGTTTAAAGTGATTTTCATGCTTCCAGGGGCTCGGGAAGTTAATTAAATACCATTTGGAGGCATTTAATGTTCGAGCAAAAACGGCTGATTTTCGACAAAAGAGATAACACCCCCCCCATTACGTCATGCTTCAGAAATGTGGAAAATGGTCCGTTTTCAAATGTTTTATTTTTGAACGTCAGTTCACATTTGTAGGTGGATCATCAGTGTTAGAGCTAAAATTAGCATGTTTAAAGTGATTTTCATGCTTCCAGGGGCCCAAAACACAAGATTTATGGAATGGTTAAAAGTGCATGAAAATGGCCAATTTACTCACTCTGAGTTCTCAAAAAGGGTTTCTTCACCCCGGGAAGTTAATTAAATACCATTTGGAGGCATTTAATGTTCGAGCAAAAACGGCTGATTTTCGACAAAAGAGATAACACCCCCCATTACGTCATGCTTCAGAAATGTGGAAAATGGTCCGTTTTCAAATGTTTTATTTTTGAACGTCAGTTCACATTTGTAGGTGGATCATCAGTGTTAGAGCTAAAATTAGCATGTTTAAAGTGATTTTCATGCTTCCAGGGGCCCAAAACACAAGATTTATGGAATGGTTAAAAGTGCATGAAAATGGCCAATTTACTCACTCTGAGTTCTCAAAAAGGGTTTCTTCACCCCGGGAAGTTAATTAAATACCATTTGGAGGCATTTAATGTTCGAGCAAAAACGGCTGATTTTCGACAAAAGAGATAACACCCCCCCATTACGTCATGCTTCAGAAATGTGGAAAATGGTCCGTTTTCAAATGTTTTATTTTTGAACGTCAGTTCACATTTGTAGGTGGATCATCAGTGTTAGAGCTAAAATTAGCATGTTTAAAGTGATTTTCATGCTTCCAGGGGCTCGGGAAGTTAATTAAATACCATTTGGAGGCATTTAAGGTTCGAGCAAAAACGGCTGATTTTCGACAAAAGAGATAACACCCCCCCATTACGTCATGCTTCAGAAATGTGGAAAATGGTCCGTTTTCAAATGTTTTATTTTTGAACGTCAGTTCACATTTGTAGGTGGATCATCCGTGTTAGAGCTAAAATTAGCATGTTTAAAGTGATTTTAATGCTTCCAGGGGCCCAAAACACAAGATTTATGGAATGGTTAAAAGTGCATGAAAATGGCCAATTTACTCACTCTGAGTTCTCAAAAAGGGTTTCTTCACCCCGGGAAGTTAATTAAATACCATTTGGAGGCATTTAATGTTCGAGCAAAAACGGCTGATTTTCGACAAAAGAGATAACACCCCCCCATTACGTCATGCTTCAGAAATGTGGAAAATGGTCCGTTTTCAAATGTTTTATTTTTGAACATCAGTTCACATTTGTAGGTGGATCATCAGTGTTAGAGCTAAAATTAGCATGTTTAAAGTGATTTTCATGCTTCCAGGGGCCCAAAACACAAGATTTATGGAATGGTTAAAAGTGCATGAAAATGGCCAATTTACTCACTCTGAGTTCTCAAAAAGGGTTTCTTCACCCCGGGAAGTTAATTAAATACCATTTGGAGGCATTTAATGTTCGAGCAAAAACGGCTGATTTTCGACAAAAGAGATAACACCCCCCCATTACGTCATGCTTCAGAAATGTGGAAAATGGTCCGTTTTCAAATGTTTTATTTTTGAACGTCAGTTCACATTTGTAGGTGGATCATCAGTGTTAGAGCTGAAAATTAGCATGTTTAAAGTGATTTTCATGCTTCCAGGGGCTCGGGAAGTTAATTAAATACCATTTGGAGGCATTTAATGTTCGAGCAAAAACGGCTGATTTTCGACAAAAGAGATAACACCCCCCCATTACGTCATGCTTCAGAAATGTGGAAAATGGTCCGTTTTCAAATGTTTTATTTTTGAACGTCAGTTCACATTTGTAGGTGGATCATCAGTGTTAGAGCTAAAATTAGCATGTTTAAAGTGATTTTCATGCTTCCAGGGGCTCGGGAAGTTAATTAAATACCATTTGGAGGCATTTAATGTTCGAGCAAAAACGGCTGATTTTCGACAAAAGAGATAACACCCCCCCATTACGTCATGCTTCAGAAATGTGGAAAATGGTCCGTTTTCAAATGTTTTATTTTTGAACGTCAGTTCACATTTGTAGGTGGATCATCAGTGTTAGAGCTAAAATTAGCATGTTTAAAGTGATTTTCATGCTTCCAGGGGCCCAAAACACAAGATTTATGGAATGGTTAAAAGTGCATGAAAATGGCCAATTTACTCACTCTGAGTTCTCAAAAAGGGTGTCTTCACCCCGGGAAGTTAATTAAATACCATTTGGAGGCATTTAATGTTCGAGCAAAAACGGCTGATTTTCGACAAAAGAGATAACACCCCCCCATTACGTCATGCTTCAGAAATGTGGAAAATGGTCCGTTTTCAAATGTTTTATTTTTGAACGTCAGTTCACATTTGTAGGTGGATCATCAGTGTTAGAGCTAAAATTAGCATGTTTAAAGTGATTTTCATGCTTCCAGGGGCCCAAAACACAAGATTTATGGAATGGTTAAAAGTGCATGAAAATGGCCAATTTACTCACTCTGAGTTCTCAAAAAGGGTTTCTTCACCCCGGGAAGTTAATTAAATACCATTTGGAGGCATTTAATGTTCGAGCAAAAACGGCTGAATTTCGACAAAAGATCTAACACCCCCCCATTACGTCATGCTTCAGAAATGTGGAAAATGGTCCGTTTTCAAACGTTTTATTTTTGAACGTCAGTTCACATTTGTAGGTGGATCATCAGTGTTAGAGCTAAAATTAGCATGTTTAAAGTGATTTTCATGCTTCCAGGGGCCCAAAACACAAGATTTATGGAATGGTTAAAAGTGCATGAAAATGGCCAATTTACTCACTCTGAGTTCTCAAAAAGGGTTTCTTCACCCCGGGAAGTTAATTAAATACCATTTGGAGGCATTTAATGTTAGAGCAAAAACGGCTGATTTTCGACAAAAGAGATAACACCCCCCCATTACGTCATGCTTCAGAAATGTGGAAAATGGTCCGTTTTCAAATGTTTTATTTTTGAACGTCAGTTCACATTTGTAGGTGGATCATCAGTGTTAGAGCTAAAATTAGCATGTTTAAAGTGATTTTCATGCTTCCAGGGGCTCGGGAAGTTAATTAAATACCATTTGGAGGCATTTAATGTTCGAGCAAAAACGGCTGATTTTCGACAAAAGAGATAACACCCCCCCATTACGTCATGCTTCAGAAATGTGGAAAATGGTCCGTTTTCAAATGTTTTATTTTTGAACGTCAGTTCACATTTGTAGGTGGATCATCAGTGTTAGAGCTAAAATTAGCATGTTTAAAGTGATTTTCATGCTTCCAGGGGCTCGGGAAGTTAATTAAATACCATTTGGAGGCATTTAATGTTCGAGCAAAAACGGCTGATTTTCGACAAAAGAGATAACACCCCCCCATTACGTCATGCTTCAGAAATGTGGAAAATGGTCCGTTTTCAAATGTTTTATTTTTGAACGTCAGTTCACATTTGTAGGTGGATCATCAGTGTTAGAGCTAAAATTAGCATGTTTAAAGTGATTTTCATGCTTCCAGGGGCCCAAAACACAAGATTTATGGAATGGTTAAAAGTGCATGAAAATGGCCAATTTACTCACTATGAGTTCTCAAAAAGGGTTTCTTCACCCCGGGAAGTTAATTAAATACCATTTGGAGGCATTTAATGTTCGAGCAAAAACGGCTGATTTTCGACAAAAGAGATAACACCCCCCCATTACGTCATGCTTCAGAAATGTGGAAAATGGTCCGTTTTCAAATGTTTTATTTTTGAACGTCAGTTCACATTTGTAGGTGGATCATCAGTGTTAGAGCTAAAATTAGCATGTTTAAAGTGATTTTCATGCTTCCAGGGGCCCAAAACACAAGATTTATGGAATGGTTAAAAGTGCATGAAAATGGCCAATTTACTCACTCTGAGTTCTCAAAAAGGGTTTCTTCACCCCGGGAAGTTAATTAAATACCATTTGGAGGCATTTAATGTTCGAGCAAAAACGGCTGATTTTCGACAAAAGAGATAACACCCCCCCATTACGTCATGCTTCAGAAATGTGGAAAATGGTCCGTTTTCAAATGTTTTATTTTTGAACGTCAGTTCACATTTGTAGGTGGATCATCAGTGTTAGAGCTAAAATTAGCATGTTTAAAGTGATTTTCATGCTTCCAGGGGCTCGGGAAGTTAATTAAATACCATTTGGAGGCATTTAATGTTCGAGCAAAAACGGCTGATTTTCGACAAAAGAGATAACACCCCCCCATTACGTCATGCTTCAGAAATGTGGAAAATGGTCCGTTTTCAAATGTTTTATTTTTGAACGTCAGTTCACATTTGTAGGTGGATCATCAGTGTTAGAGCTAAAATTAGCATGTTTAAAGTGATTTTCATGCTTCCAGGGGCTCGGGAAGTTAATTAAATACCATTTGGAGGCATTTAATGTTCGAGCAAAAACGGCTGATTTTCGACAAAAGAGATAACACCCCCCCATTACGTCATGCTTCAGAAATGTGGAAAATGGTCCGTTTTCAAATGTTTTATTTTTGAACATCAGTTCACATTTGTAGGTGGATCATCAGTGTTAGAGCTAAAATTAGCATGTTTAAAGTGATTTTCATGCTTCCAGGGGCCCAAAACACAAGATTTTTGGAATGGTTAAAAGTGCATGAAAATGGCCAATTTACTCACTCTGAGTTCTCAAAAAGGGTTTCTTCACCCCCGGGAAGTTAATTAAATACCATTTGGAGGCATTTAATGTTCGAGCAAAAACGGCTGATTTTCGACAAAAGAGATAACAACCCCCCATTACGTCATGCTTCAGAAATGTGGAAAATGGTCCGTTTTCAAATGTTTTATTTTTGAACGTCAGTTCACATTTGTAGGTGGATCATCAGTGTTAGAGCTAAAATTAGCATGTTTAAAGTGATTTTCATGCTTCCAGGGGCCCAAAACACAAGATTTATGGAATGGTTAAAAGTGCATGAAAATGGCCAATTTACTCACTCTGAGTTCTCAAAAAGGGTTTCTTCACCCCGGGAAGTTAATTAAATACCATTTGGAGGCATTTAATGTTCGAGCAAAAACGGCTGATTTTCGACAAAAGAGATAACACCCCCCCATTACGTCATGCTTCAGAAATGTGGAAAATGGTCCGTTTTCAAATGTTTTATTTTTGAACGTCAGTTCACATTTGTAGGTGGATCATCAGTGTTAGAGCTAAAATTAGCAT
The DNA here is from genome assembly GCF_964263255.1 of Lissotriton vulgaris. NCBI lineage: Eukaryota > Metazoa > Chordata > Amphibia > Caudata > Salamandridae > Lissotriton > Lissotriton vulgaris. Next base: position 18,551 of record NW_028248728.1, read on the forward strand.
GTTTAAAGTGATTTTCATGCTTCTTGGGGCCCAAAACACAAGATTTATGGAATGGTTAAAAGTGCATGAAAATGGCCAATTTACTCACTCTGAGTTCTCAAAAAGGGTTTCTTCACCCCGGGAAGTTAATTAAATACCATTTGGAGGCATTTAATGTTCGAGCAAAAACGGCTGATTTTCGACAAAAGAGATAACACCCCCCCATTACGTCATGCTTCAGAAATGTGGAAAATGGTCCGTTTTCAAATGTTTTATTTTTGAACGTCAGTTCACATTTGTAGGTGGATCATCAGTGTTAGAGCTAAAATTAGCATGTTTAAAGTGATTTTCATGCTTCCAGGGGCTCGGGAAGTTAATTAAATACCATTTGGAGGCATTTAATGTTCGAGCAAAAACGGCTGATTTTCGACAAAAGAGATAACACCCCCCCATTACGTCATGCTTCAGAAATGTGGAAAATGGTCCGTTTTCAAATGTTTTATTTTTGAACGTCAGTTCACATTTGTAGGTGGATCATCAGTGTTAGAGCTAAAATTAGCATGTTTAAAGTGATTTTCATGCTTCCAGGGGCCCAAAACACAAGATTTATGGAATGGTTAAAAGTGCATGAAAATGGCCAATTTACTCACTCTGAGTTCTCAAAAAGGGTTTTTTCACCCCGGGAAGTTAATTAAATACCATTTGGAGGCATTTAATGTTCGAGCAAAAACGGCTGATTTTCGACAAAAGAGATAACACCCCCCCATTACGTCATGCTTCAGAAATGTGGAAAATGGTCCGTTTTCAAATGTTTTATTTTTGAACGTCAGTTCACATTTGTAGGTGGATCATCAGTGTTAGAGCTAAAATTAGCATGTTTAAAGTGATTTTCATGCTTCCAGGGGCCCAAAACACAAGATTTATGGAATGGTTAAAAGTGCATGAAAATGGCCAATTTACTCACTCTGAGTTCTCAAAAAGGGTTTCTTCACCCCGGGAAGTTAATTAAATACCATTTGGAGGCATTTAATGTTCGAGCAAAAACGGCTGATTTTCGACAAAAGAGATAACACCCCCCCATTACGTCATGCTTCAGAAATGTGGAAAATGGTCCGTTTTCAAATGTTTTATTTTTGAACGTCAGTTCACATTTGTAGGTGGATCATCAGTGTTAGAGCTAAAATTAGCATGTTTAAAGTGATTTTCATGCTTCCAGGGGCCCAAAACACAAGATTTATGGAATGGTTAAAAGTGCATGAAAATGGCCAATTTACTCACTCTGAGTTCTCAAAAAGGGTTTCTTCACCCCGGGAAGTTAATTAAATACCATTTGGAGACATTTAATGTTCGAGCAAAAACGGCTGATTTTCGACAAAAGAGATAACACCCCCCCATTACGTCATGCTTCAGAAATGTGGAAAATGGTCCGTTTTCAAATGTTTTATTTTTGAACGTCAGTTCACATTTGTAGGTGGATCATCAGTGTTAGAGCTAAAATTAGCATGTTTAAAGTGATTTTCATGCTTCTTGGGGCCCAAAACACAAGATTTATGGAATGGTTAAAAGTGCATGAAAATGGCCAATTTACTCACTCTGAGTTCTCAAAAAGGGTTTCTTCACCCCGGGAAGTTAATTAAATACCATTTGGAGGCATTTAATGTTCGAGCAAAAACGGCTGATTTTCGACAAAAGAGATAACACCCCCCCATTACGTCATGCTTCAGAAATGTGGAAAATGGTCCGTTTTCAAATGTTTTATTTTTGAACGTCAGTTCACATTTGTAGGTGGATCATCAGTGTTAGAGCTAAAATTAGCATGTTTAAAGTGATTTTCATGCTTCCAGGGGCTCGGGAAGTTAATTAAATACCATTTGGAGGCATTTAATGTTCGAGCAAAAACGGCTGATTTTCGACAAAAGAGATAACACCCCCCCATTACGTCATGCTTCAGAAATGTGGAAAATGGTCCGTTTTCAAATGTTTTATTTTTGAACGTCAGTTCACATTTGTAGGTGGATCATCAGTGTTAGAGCTAAAATTAGCATGTTTAAAGTGATTTTCATGCTTCCAGGGGCTCGGGAAGTTAATTAAATACCATTTGGAGGCATTTAATGTTCGAGCAAAAACGGCTGATTTTCGACAAAAGAGATAACACCCCCCCATTACGTCATGCTTCAGAAATGTGGAAAATGGTCCGTTTTCAAATGTTTTATTTTTGAACGTCAGTTCACATTTGTAGGTGGATCATCAGTGTTAGAGCTAAAATTAGCATGTTTAAAGTGATTTTCATGCTTCCAGGGGCCCAAAACACAAGATTTATGGAATGGTTAAAAGTGCATGAAAATGGCCAATTTACTCACTCTGAGTTCTCAAAAAGGGTTTCTTCACCCCGGGAAGTTAATTAAATACCATTTGGAGGCATTTAATGTTCGAGCAAAAACGGCTGATTTTCGACAAAAGAGATAACACCCCCCATTACGTCATGCTTCAGAAATGTGGAAAATGGTCCGTTTTCAAATGTTTTATTTTTGAACGTCAGTTCACATTTGTAGGTGGATCATCAGTGTTAGAGCTAAAATTAGCATGTTTAAAGTGATTTTCATGCTTCCAGGGGCCCAAAACACAAGATTTATGGAATGGTTAAAAGTGCATGAAAATGGCCAATTTACTCACTCTGAGTTCTCAAAAAGGGTTTCTTCACCCCGGGAAGTTAATTAAATACCATTTGGAGGCATTTAATGTTCGAGCAAAAACGGCTGATTTTCGACAAAAGAGATAACACCCCCCCATTACGTCATGCTTCAGAAATGTGGAAAATGGTCCGTTTTCAAATGTTTTATTTTTGAACGTCAGTTCACATTTGTAGGTGGATCATCAGTGTTAGAGCTAAAATTAGCATGTTTAAAGTGATTTTCATGCTTCCAGGGGCCCAAAACACAAGATTTATGGAATGGTTAAAAGTGCATGAAAATGGCCAATTTACTCACTCTGAGTTCTCAAAAAGGGTTTCTTCACCCCGGGAAGTTAATTAAATACCATTTGGAGGCATTTAATGTTAGAGCAAAAACGGCTGATTTTCGACAAAAGAGATAACACCCCCCCATTACGTCATGCTTCAGAAATGTGGAAAATGGTCCGTTTTCAAATGTTTTATTTTTGAACGTCAGTTCACATTTGTAGGTGGATCATCAGTGTTAGAGCTAAAATTAGCATGTTTAAAGTGATTTTCATGCTTCCAGGGGCTCGGGAAGTTAATTAAATACCATTTGGAGGCATTTAATGTTCGAGCAAAAACGGCTGATTTTCGACAAAAGAGATAACACCCCCCCATTACGTCATGCTTCAGAAATGTGGAAAATGGTCCGTTTTCAAATGTTTTATTTTTGAACGTCAGTTCACATTTGTAGGTGGATCATCAGTGTTAGAGCTAAAATTAGCATGTTTAAAGTGATTTTCATGCTTCCAGGGGCTCGGGAAGTTAATTAAATACCATTTGGAGGCATTTAATGTTCGAGCAAAAACGGCTGATTTTCGACAAAAGAGATAACACCCCCCCATTACGTCATGCTTCAGAAATGTGGAAAATGGTCCGTTTTCAAATGTTTTATTTTTGAACGTCAGTTCACATTTGTAGGTGGATCATCAGTGTTAGAGCTAAAATTAGCATGTTTAAAGTGATTTTCATGCTTCCAGGGGCCCAAAACACAAGATTTATGGAATGGTTAAAAGTGCATGAAAATGGCCAATTTACTCACTATGAGTTCTCAAAAAGGGTTTCTTCACCCCGGGAAGTTAATTAAATACCATTTGGAGGCATTTAATGTTCGAGCAAAAACGGCTGATTTTCGACAAAAGAGATAACACCCCCCCATTACGTCATGCTTCAGAAATGTGGAAAATGGTCCGTTTTCAAATGTTTTATTTTTGAACGTCAGTTCACATTTGTAGGTGGATCATCAGTGTTAGAGCTAAAATTAGCATGTTTAAAGTGATTTTCATGCTTCCAGGGGCCCAAAACACAAGATTTATGGAATGGTTAAAAGTGCATGAAAATGGCCAATTTACTCACTCTGAGTTCTCAAAAAGGGTTTCTTCACCCCGGGAAGTTAATTAAATACCATTTGGAGGCATTTAATGTTCGAGCAAAAACGGCTGATTTTCGACAAAAGAGATAACACCCCCCCATTACGTCATGCTTCAGAAATGTGGAAAATGGTCCGTTTTCAAATGTTTTATTTTTGAACGTCAGTTCACATTTGTAGGTGGATCATCAGTGTTAGAGCTAAAATTAGCATGTTTAAAGTGATTTTCATGCTTCCAGGGGCTCGGGAAGTTAATTAAATACCATTTGGAGGCATTTAATGTTCGAGCAAAAACGGCTGATTTTCGACAAAAGAGATAACACCCCCCCATTACGTCATGCTTCAGAAATGTGGAAAATGGTCCGTTTTCAAATGTTTTATTTTTGAACGTCAGTTCACATTTGTAGGTGGATCATCAGTGTTAGAGCTAAAATTAGCATGTTTAAAGTGATTTTCATGCTTCCAGGGGCTCGGGAAGTTAATTAAATACCATTTGGAGGCATTTAATGTTCGAGCAAAAACGGCTGATTTTCGACAAAAGAGATAACACCCCCCCATTACGTCATGCTTCAGAAATGTGGAAAATGGTCCGTTTTCAAATGTTTTATTTTTGAACGTCAGTTCACATTTGTAGGTGGATCATCAGTGTTAGAGCTAAAATTAGCATGTTTAAAGTGATTTTCATGCTTCCAGGGGCCCAAAACACAAGATTTTTGGAATGGTTAAAAGTGCATGAAAATGGCCAATTTACTCACTCTGAGTTCTCAAAAAGGGTTTCTTCACCCCCGGGAAGTTAATTAAATACCATTTGGAGGCATTTAATGTTCGAGCAAAAACGGCTGATTTTCGACAAAAGAGATAACAACCCCCCATTACGTCATGCTTCAGAAATGTGGAAAATGGTCCGTTTTCAAATGTTTTATTTTTGAACGTCAGTTCACATTTGTAGGTGGATCATCAGTGTTAGAGCTAAAATTAGCATGTTTAAAGTGATTTTCATGCTTCCAGGGGCCCAAAACACAAGATTTATGGAATGGTTAAAAGTGCATGAAAATGGCCAATTTACTCACTCTGAGTTCTCAAAAAGGGTTTCTTCACCCCGGGAAGTTAATTAAATACCATTTGGAGGCATTTAATGTTCGAGCAAAAACGGCTGATTTTCGACAAAAGAGATAACACCCCCCCATTACGTCATGCTTCAGAAATGTGGAAAATGGTCCGTTTTCAAATGTTTTATTTTTGAACGTCAGTTCACATTTGTAGGTGGATCATCAGTGTTAGAGCTAAAATTAGCATGTTTAAAGTGATTTTCATGCTTCTTGGGGCCCAAAACACAAGATTTATGGAATGGTTAAAAGTGCATGAAAATGGCCAATTTACTCACTCTGAGTTCTCAAAAAGGGTTTCTTCACCCCGGGAAGTTAATTAAATACCATTTGGAGGCATTTAATGTTCGAGCAAAAACGGCTGATTTTCGACAAAAGAGATAACACCCCCCCATTACGTCATGCTTCAGAAATGTGGAAAATGGTCCGTTTTCAAATGTTTTATTTTTGAACGTCAGTTCACATTTGTAGGTGGATCATCAGTGTTAGAGCTAAAATTAGCATGTTTAAAGTGATTTTCATGCTTCCAGGGGCTCGGGAAGTTAATTAAATACCATTTGGAGGCATTTAATGTTCGAGCAAAAACGGCTGATTTTCGACAAAAGAGATAACACCCCCCCATTACGTCATGCTTCAGAAATGTGGAAAATGGTCCGTTTTCAAATGTTTTATTTTTGAACGTCAGTTCACATTTGTAGGTGGATCATCAGTGTTAGAGCTAAAATTAGCATGTTTAAAGTGATTTTCATGCTTCCAGGGGCCCAAAACACAAGATTTATGGAATGGTTAAAAGTGCATGAAAATGGCCAATTTACTCACTCTGAGTTCTCAAAAAGGGTTTTTTCACCCCGGGAAGTTAATTAAATACCATTTGGAGGCATTTAATGTTCGAGCAAAAACGGCTGATTTTCGACAAAAGAGATAACACCCCCCCATTACGTCATGCTTCAGAAATGTGGAAAATGGTCCGTTTTCAAATGTTTTATTTTTGAACGTCAGTTCACATTTGTAGGTGGATCATCAGTGTTAGAGCTAAAATTAGCATGTTTAAAGTGATTTTCATGCTTCCAGGGGCCCAAAACACAAGATTTATGGAATGGTTAAAAGTGCATGAAAATGGCCAATTTACTCACTCTGAGTTCTCAAAAAGGGTTTCTTCACCCCGGGAAGTTAATTAAATACCATTTGGAGGCATTTAATGTTCGAGCAAAAACGGCTGATTTTCGACAAAAGAGATAACACCCCCCCATTACGTCATGCTTCAGAAATGTGGAAAATGGTCCGTTTTCAAATGTTTTATTTTTGAACGTCAGTTCACATTTGTAGGTGGATCATCAGTGTTAGAGCTAAAATTAGCATGTTTAAAGTGATTTTCATGCTTCCAGGGGCCCAAAACACAAGATTTATGGAATGGTTAAAAGTGCATGAAAATGGCCAATTTACTCACTCTGAGTTCTCAAAAAGGGTTTCTTCACCCCGGGAAGTTAATTAAATACCATTTGGAGACATTTAATGTTCGAGCAAAAACGGCTGATTTTCGACAAAAGAGATAACACCCCCCCATTACGTCATGCTTCAGAAATGTGGAAAATGGTCCGTTTTCAAATGTTTTATTTTTGAACGTCAGTTCACATTTGTAGGTGGATCATCAGTGTTAGAGCTAAAATTAGCATGTTTAAAGTGATTTTCATGCTTCTTGGGGCCCAAAACACAAGATTTATGGAATGGTTAAAAGTGCATGAAAATGGCCAATTTACTCACTCTGAGTTCTCAAAAAGGGTTTCTTCACCCCGGGAAGTTAATTAAATACCATTTGGAGGCATTTAATGTTCGAGCAAAAACGGCTGATTTTCGACAAAAGAGATAACACCCCCCCATTACGTCATGCTTCAGAAATGTGGAAAATGGTCCGTTTTCAAATGTTTTATTTTTGAACGTCAGTTCACATTTGTAGGTGGATCATCAGTGTTAGAGCTAAAATTAGCATGTTTAAAGTGATTTTCATGCTTCCAGGGGCTCGGGAAGTTAATTAAATACCATTTGGAGGCATTTAATGTTCGAGCAAAAACGGCTGATTTTCGACAAAAGAGATAACACCCCCCCATTACGTCATGCTTCAGAAATGTGGAAAATGGTCCGTTTTCAAATGTTTTATTTTTGAACGTCAGTTCACATTTGTAGGTGGATCATCAGTGTTAGAGCTAAAATTAGCATGTTTAAAGTGATTTTCATGCTTCCAGGGGCTCGGGAAGTTAATTAAATACCATTTGGAGGCATTTAATGTTCGAGCAAAAACGGCTGATTTTCGACAAAAGAGATAACACCCCCCCCATTACGTCATGCTTCAGAAATGTGGAAAATGGTCCGTTTTCAAATGTTTTATTTTTGAACGTCAGTTCACATTTGTAGGTGGATCATCAGTGTTAGAGCTAAAATTAGCATGTTTAAAGTGATTTTCATGCTTCCAGGGGCCCAAAACACAAGATTTATGGAATGGTTAAAAGTGCATGAAAATGGCCAATTTACTCACTCTGAGTTCTCAAAAAGGGTTTCTTCACCCCGGGAAGTTAATTAAATACCATTTGGAGGCATTTAATGTTCGAGCAAAAACGGCTGATTTTCGACAAAAGAGATAACACCCCCCATTACGTCATGCTTCAGAAATGTGGAAAATGGTCCGTTTTCAAATGTTTTATTTTTGAACGTCAGTTCACATTTGTAGGTGGATCATCAGTGTTAGAGCTAAAATTAGCATGTTTAAAGTGATTTTCATGCTTCCAGGGGCCCAAAACACAAGATTTATGGAATGGTTAAAAGTGCATGAAAATGGCCAATTTACTCACTCTGAGTTCTCAAAAAGGGTTTCTTCACCCCGGGAAGTTAATTAAATACCATTTGGAGGCATTTAATGTTCGAGCAAAAACGGCTGATTTTCGACAAAAGAGATAACACCCCCCCATTACGTCATGCTTCAGAAATGTGGAAAATGGTCCGTTTTCAAATGTTTTATTTTTGAACGTCAGTTCACATTTGTAGGTGGATCATCAGTGTTAGAGCTAAAATTAGCATGTTTAAAGTGATTTTCATGCTTCCAGGGGCTCGGGAAGTTAATTAAATACCATTTGGAGGCATTTAAGGTTCGAGCAAAAACGGCTGATTTTCGACAAAAGAGATAACACCCCCCCATTACGTCATGCTTCAGAAATGTGGAAAATGGTCCGTTTTCAAATGTTTTATTTTTGAACGTCAGTTCACATTTGTAGGTGGATCATCCGTGTTAGAGCTAAAATTAGCATGTTTAAAGTGATTTTCATGCTTCCAGGGGCCCAAAACACAAGATTTATGGAATGGTTAAAAGTGCATGAAAATGGCCAATTTACTCACTCTGAGTTCTCAAAAAGGGTTTCTTCACCCCGGGAAGTTAATTAAATACCATTTGGAGGCATTTAATGTTCGAGCAAAAACGGCTGATTTTCGACAAAAGAGATAACACCCCCCCATTACGTCATGCTTCAGAAATGTGGAAAATGGTCCGTTTTCAAATGTTTTATTTTTGAACATCAGTTCACATTTGTAGGTGGATCATCAGTGTTAGAGCTAAAATTAGCATGTTTAAAGTGATTTTCATGCTTCCAGGGGCCCAAAACACAAGATTTATGGAATGGTTAAAAGTGCATGAAAATGGCCAATTTACTCACTCTGAGTTCTCAAAAAGGGTTTCTTCACCCCGGGAAGTTAATTAAATACCATTTGGAGGCATTTAATGTTCGAGCAAAAACGGCTGATTTTCGACAAAAGAGATAACACCCCCCCATTACGTCATGCTTCAGAAATGTGGAAAATGGTCCGTTTTCAAATGTTTTATTTTTGAACGTCAGTTCACATTTGTAGGTGGATCATCAGTGTTAGAGCTGAAAATTAGCATGTTTAAAGTGATTTTCATGCTTCCAGGGGCTCGGGAAGTTAATTAAATACCATTTGGAGGCATTTAATGTTCGAGCAAAAACGGCTGATTTTCGACAAAAGAGATAACACCCCCCCATTACGTCATGCTTCAGAAATGTGGAAAATGGTCCGTTTTCAAATGTTTTATTTTTGAACGTCAGTTCACATTTGTAGGTGGATCATCAGTGTTAGAGCTAAAATTAGCATGTTTAAAGTGATTTTCATGCTTCCAGGGGCTCGGGAAGTTAATTAAATACCATTTGGAGGCATTTAATGTTCGAGCAAAAACGGCTGATTTTCGACAAAAGAGATAACACCCCCCCATTACGTCATGCTTCAGAAATGTGGAAAATGGTCCGTTTTCAAATGTTTTATTTTTGAACGTCAGTTCACATTTGTAGGTGGATCATCAGTGTTAGAGCTAAAATTAGCATGTTTAAAGTGATTTTCATGCTTCCAGGGGCCCAAAACACAAGATTTATGGAATGGTTAAAAGTGCATGAAAATGGCCAATTTACTCACTCTGAGTTCTCAAAAAGGGTGTCTTCACCCCGGGAAGTTAATTAAATACCATTTGGAGGCATTTAATGTTCGAGCAAAAACGGCTGATTTTCGACAAAAGAGATAACACCCCCCCATTACGTCATGCTTCAGAAATGTGGAAAATGGTCCGTTTTCAAATGTTTTATTTTTGAACGTCAGTTCACATTTGTAGGTGGATCATCAGTGTTAGAGCTAAAATTAGCATGTTTAAAGTGATTTTCATGCTTCCAGGGGCCCAAAACACAAGATTTATGGAATGGTTAAAAGTGCATGAAAATGGCCAATTTACTCACTCTGAGTTCTCAAAAAGGGTTTCTTCACCCCGGGAAGTTAATTAAATACCATTTGGAGGCATTTAATGTTCGAGCAAAAACGGCTGAATTTCGACAAAAGATCTAACACCCCCCCATTACGTCATGCTTCAGAAATGTGGAAAATGGTCCGTTTTCAAACGTTTTATTTTTGAACGTCAGTTCACATTTGTAGGTGGATCATCAGTGTTAGAGCTAAAATTAGCATGTTTAAAGTGATTTTCATGCTTCCAGGGGCCCAAAACACAAGATTTATGGAATGGTTAAAAGTGCATGAAAATGGCCAATTTACTCACTCTGAGTTCTCAAAAAGGGTTTCTTCACCCCGGGAAGTTAATTAAATACCATTTGGAGGCATTTAATGTTAGAGCAAAAACGGCTGATTTTCGACAAAAGAGATAACACCCCCCCATTACGTCATGCTTCAGAAATGTGGAAAATGGTCCGTTTTCAAATGTTTTATTTTTGAACGTCAGTTCACATTTGTAGGTGGATCATCAGTGTTAGAGCTAAAATTAGCATGTTTAAAGTGATTTTCATGCTTCCAGGGGCTCGGGAAGTTAATTAAATACCATTTGGAGGCATTTAATGTTCGAGCAAAAACGGCTGATTTTCGACAAAAGAGATAACACCCCCCCATTACGTCATGCTTCAGAAATGTGGAAAATGGTCCGTTTTCAAATGTTTTATTTTTGAACGTCAGTTCACATTTGTAGGTGGATCATCAGTGTTAGAGCTAAAATTAGCATGTTTAAAGTGATTTTCATGCTTCCAGGGGCTCGGGAAGTTAATTAAATACCATTTGGAGGCATTTAATGTTCGAGCAAAAACGGCTGATTTTCGACAAAAGAGATAACACCCCCCCATTACGTCATGCTTCAGAAATGTGGAAAATGGTCCGTTTTCAAATGTTTTATTTTTGAACGTCAGTTCACATTTGTAGGTGGATCATCAGTGTTAGAGCTAAAATTAGCATGTTTAAAGTGATTTTCATGCTTCCAGGGGCCCAAAACACAAGATTTATGGAATGGTTAAAAGTGCATGAAAATGGCCAATTTACTCACTCTGAGTTCTCAAAAAGGGTTTCTTCACCCCCGGGAAGTTAATTAAATACCATTTGGAGGCATTTAATGTTCGAGCAAAAACGGCTGATTTTCGACAAAAGAGATAACAACCCCCCATTACGTCATGCTTCAGAAATGTGGAAAATGGTCCGTTTTCAAATGTTTTATTTTTGAACGTCAGTTCACATTTGTAGGTGGATCATCAGTGTTAGAGCTAAAATTAGCATGTTTAAAGTGATTTTCATGCTTCCAGGGGCTCGGGAAGTTAATTAAATACCATTTGGAGGCATTTAATGTTCGAGCAAAAACGGCTGATTTTCGACAAAAGAGATAACACCCCCCCATTACGTCATGCTTCAGAAATGTGGAAAATGGTCCGTTTTCAAATGTTTTATTTTTGAACGTCAGTTCACATTTGTAGGTGGATCATCAGTGTTAGAGCTAAAATTAGCATGTTTAAAGTGATTTTCATGCTTCCAGGGGCCCAAAACACAAGATTTATGGAATGGTTAAAAGTGCATGAAAATGGCCAATTTACTCACTCTGAGTTCTCAAAAAGGGTTTTTTCACCCCGGGAAGTTAATTAAATACCATTTGGAGGCATTTAATGTTCGAGCAAAAACGGCTGATTTTCGACAAAAGAGATAACACCCCCCCATTACGTCATGCTTCAGAAATGTGGAAAATGGTCCGTTTTCAAATGTTTTATTTTTGAACGTCAGTTCACATTTGTAGGTGGATCATCAGTGTTAGAGCTAAAATTAGCATGTTTAAAGTGATTTTCATGCTTCCAGGGGCCCAAAACACAAGATTTATGGAATGGTTAAAAGTGCATGAAAATGGCCAATTTACTCACTCTGAGTTCTCAAAAAGGGTTTCTTCACCCCGGGAAGTTAATTAAATACCATTTGGAGGCATTTAATGTTCGAGCAAAAACGGCTGATTTTCGACAAAAGAGATAACACCCCCCCATTACGTCATGCTTCAGAAATGTGGAAAATGGTCCGTTTTCAAATGTTTTATTTTTGAACGTCAGTTCACATTTGTAGGTGGATCATCAGTGTTAGAGCTAAAATTAGCATGTTTAAAGTGATTTTCATGCTTCCAGGGGCTCGGGAAGTTAATTAAATACCATTTGGAGGCATTTAATGTTCGAGCAAAAACAGCTGATTTTCGACAAAAGAGATAACACCCCCCCATTACGTCATGCTTCAGAAATGTGGAAAATGGTCCGTTTTCAAATGTTTTATTTTTGAACGTCAGTTCACATTTGTAGGTGGATCATCAGTGTTAGAGCTAAAATTAGCATGTTTAAAGTGATTTTCATGCTTCCAGGGGCTCGGGAAATTAATTAAATACCATTTGGAGGCATTTAATGTTCGAGCAAAAACGGCTGATTTTCGACAAAAGAGATAACACCCCCCCATTACGTCATGCTTCAGAAATGTGGAAAATGGTCCGTTTTCAAATGTTTTATTTTTGAACGTCAGTTCACATTTGTAGGTGGATCATCAGTGTTAGAGCTAAAATTAGCATGTTTAAAGTGATTTTCATGCTTCCAGGGGCCCAAAACACAAGATTTATGGAATGGTTAAAAGTGCATGAAAATGGCCAATTTACTCACTCTGAGTTCTCAAAAAGGGTTTCTTCACCCCGGGAAGTTAATTAAATACCATTTGGAGGCATTTAATGTTCGAGCAAAAACGGCTGATTTTCGACAAAAGAGATAACACCCCCCCATTACGTCATGCTTCAGAAATGTGGAAAATGGTCCGTTTTCAAATGTTTTATTTTTGAACGTCAGTTCACATTTGTAGGTGGATCATCAGTGTTAGAGCTAAAAGTAGCATGTTTAAAGTGATTTTCATGCTTCCAGGGGCTCGGGAAGTTAATTAAATACCATTTGGAGGCATTTAATGTTCGAGCAAAAACGGCTGATTTTCGACAAAAGAGATAACACCCCCCCATTACGTCATGCTTCAGAAATGTGGAAAATGGTCCGTTTTCAAATGTTTTATTTTTGAACGTCAGTTCACATTTGTAGGTGGATCATCAGTGTTAGAGCTAAAATTATCATGTTTAAAGTGATTTTCATGCTTCCAGGGGCCCAAAACACAAGATTTTTGGAATGGTTAAAAGTGCATGAAAATGGCCAATTTACTCACTCTGAGTTCTCAAAAAGGGTTTCTTCACCCCGGGAAGTTAATTAAATACCATTTGGAGGCATTTAATGTTCGAGCAAAAACGGCTGATTTTCGACAAAAGAGATAACACCCCCCCATTACGTCATGCTTCAGAAATGTGGAAAATGGTCCGTTTTCAAATGTTTTATTTTTGAACGTCAGTTCACATTTGTAGGTGGATCATCAGTGTTAGAGCTAAAATTAGCATGTTTAAAGTGATTTTCATGCTTCCAGGGGCTCGGGAAGTTAATTAAATACCATTTGGAGGCATTTAATGTTCGAGCAAAAACGGCTGATTTTCGACAAAAGAGATAACACCCCCCCATTACGTCATGCTTCAGAAATGTGGAAAATGGTCCGTTTTCAAATGTTTTATTTTTGAACGTCAGTTCACATTTGTAGGTGGATCATCAGTGTTAGAGCTAAAATTAGCATGTTTAAAGTGATTTTCATGCTTCCAGGGGCTCGGGAAGTTAATTAAATACCATTTGGAGGCATTTAATGTTCGAGCAAAAACGGCTGATTTTCGACAAAAGAGATAACACCCCCCCATTACGTCATGCTTCAGAAATGTGGAAAATGGTCCGTTTTCAAATGTTTTATTTTTGAACGTCAGTTCACATTTGTAGGTGGATCATCAGTGTTAGAGCTAAAATTAGCATGTTTAAAGTGATTTTCATGCTTCCAGGGGCCCAAAACACAAGATTTATGGAATGGTTAAAAGTGCATGAAAATGGCCAATTTACTCACTCTGAGTTCTCAAAAAGGGTTTCTTCACCCCCGGGAAGTTAATTAAATACCATTTGGAGGCATTTAATGTTCGAGCAAAAACGGCTGATTTTCGACAAAAGAGATAACAACCCCCCATTACGTCATGCTTCAGAAATGTGGAAAATGGTCCGTTTTCAAATGTTTTATTTTTGAACGTCAGTTCACATTTGTAGGTGGATCATCAGTGTTAGAGCTAAAATTAGCATGTTTAAAGTGATTTTCATGCTTCCAGGGGCTCGGGAAGTTAATTAAATACCATTTGGAGGCATTTAATGTTCGAGCAAAAACGGCTGATTTTCGACAAAAGAGATAACACCCCCCCATTACGTCATGCTTCAGAAATGTGGAAAATGGTCCGTTTTCAAATGTTTTATTTTTGAACGTCAGTTCACATTTGTAGGTGGATCATCAGTGTTAGAGCTAAAATTAGCATGTTTAAAGTGATTTTCATGCTTCCAGGGGCCCAAAACACAAGATTTATGGAATGGTTAAAAGTGCATGAAAATGGCCAATTTACTCACTCTGAGTTCTCAAAAAGGGTTTTTTCACCCCGGGAAGTTAATTAAATACCATTTGGAGGCATTTAATGTTCGAGCAAAAACGGCTGATTTTCGACAAAAGAGATAACACCCCCCCATTACGTCATGCTTCAGAAATGTGGAAAATGGTCCGTTTTCAAATGTTTTATTTTTGAACGTCAGTTCACATTTGTAGGTGGATCATCAGTGTTAGAGCTAAAATTAGCATGTTTAAAGTGATTTTCATGCTTCCAGGGGCCCAAAACACAAGATTTATGGAATGGTTAAAAGTGCATGAAAATGGCCAATTTACTCACTCTGAGTTCTCAAAAAGGGTTTCTTCACCCCGGGAAGTTAATTAAATACCATTTGGAGGCATTTAATGTTCGAGCAAAAACGGCTGATTTTCGACAAAAGAGATAACACCCCCCCATTACGTCATGCTTCAGAAATGTGGAAAATGGTCCGTTTTCAAATGTTTTATTTTTGAACGTCAGTTCACATTTGTAGGTGGATCATCAGTGTTAGAGCTAAAATTAGCATGTTTAAAGTGATTTTCATGCTTCCAGGGGCTCGGGAAGTTAATTAAATACCATTTGGAGGCATTTAATGTTCGAGCAAAAACAGCTGATTTTCGACAAAAGAGATAACACCCCCCCATTACGTCATGCTTCAGAAATGTGGAAAATGGTCCGTTTTCAAATGTTTTATTTTTGAACGTCAGTTCACATTTGTAGGTGGATCATCAGTGTTAGAGCTAAAATTAGCATGTTTAAAGTGATTTTCATGCTTCCAGGGGCTCGGGAAATTAATTAAATACCATTTGGAGGCATTTAATGTTCGAGCAAAAACGGCTGATTTTCGACAAAAGAGATAACACCCCCCCATTACGTCATGCTTCAGAAATGTGGAAAATGGTCCGTTTTCAAATGTTTTATTTTTGAACGTCAGTTCACATTTGTAGGTGGATCATCAGTGTTAGAGCTAAAATTAGCATGTTTAAAGTGATTTTCATGCTTCCAGGGGCCCAAAACACAAGATTTATGGAATGGTTAAAAGTGCATGAAAATGGCCAATTTACTCACTCTGAGTTCTCAAAAAGGGTTTCTTCACCCCGGGAAGTTAATTAAATACCATTTGGAGGCATTTAATGTTCGAGCAAAAACGGCTGATTTTCGACAAAAGAGATAACACCCCCCCATTACGTCATGCTTCAGAAATGTGGAAAATGGTCCGTTTTCAAATGTTTTATTTTTGAACGTCAGTTCACATTTGTAGGTGGATCATCAGTGTTAGAGCTAAAAGTAGCATGTTTAAAGTGATTTTCATGCTTCCAGGGGCTCGGGAAGTTAATTAAATACCATTTGGAGGCATTTAATGTTCGAGCAAAAACGGCTGATTTTCGACAAAAGAGATAACACCCCCCCATTACGTCATGCTTCAGAAATGTGGAAAATGGTCCGTTTTCAAATGTTTTATTTTTGAACGTCAGTTCACATTTGTAGGTGGATCATCAGTGTTAGAGCTAAAATTATCATGTTTAAAGTGATTTTCATGCTTCCAGGGGCCCAAAACACAAGATTTTTGGAATGGTTAAAAGTGCATGAAAATGGCCAATTTACTCACTCTGAGTTCTCAAAAAGGGTTTCTTCACCCCGGGAAGTTAATTAAATACCATTTGGAGGCATTTAATGTTCGAGCAAAAACGGCTGATTTTCGACAAAAGAGATAACAACCCCCCATTACGTCATGCTTCAGAAATGTGGAAAATGGTCCGTTTTCAAATGTTTTATTTTTGAACGTCAGTTCACATTTGTAGGTGGATCATCAGTGTTAGAGCTAAAATTAGCATGTTTAAAGTGATTTTCATGCTTCCAGGGGCCCAAAACACAAGATTTATGGAATGGTTAAAAGTGCATGAAAATGGCCAATTTACTCACTCTGAGTTCTCAAAAAGGGTTTCTTCACCCCGGGAAGTTAATTAAATACCATTTGGAGGCATTTAATGTTCGAGCAAAAACGGCTGATTTTCGACAAAAGAGATAACACCCCCCCATTACGTCATGCTTCAGAAATGTGGAAAATGGTCCGTTTTCAAATGTTTTATTTTTGAACGTCAGTTCACATTTGTAGGTGGATCATCAGTGTTAGAGCTAAAATTAGCATGTTTAAAGTGATTTTCATGCTTCTTGGGGCCCAAAACACAAGATTTATGGAATGGTTAAAAGTGCATGAAAATGGCCAATTTACTCACTCTGAGTTCTCAAAAAGGGTTTCTTCACCCCGGGAAGTTAATTAAATACCATTTGGAGGCATTTAATGTTCGAGCAAAAACGGCTGATTTTCGACAAAAGAGATAACACCCCCCCATTACGTCATGCTTCAGAAATGTGGAAAATGGTCCGTTTTCAAATGTTTTATTTTTGAACGTCAGTTCACATTTGTAGGTGGATCATCAGTGTTAGAGCTAAAATTAGCATGTTTAAAGTGATTTTCATGCATCCAGGGGCTCGGGAAGTTAATTAAATACCATTTGGAGGCATTTAATGTTCGAGCAAAAACGGCTGATTTTCGACAAAAGAGATAACACCCCCCCATTACGTCATGCTTCAGAAATGTGGAAAATGGTCCGTTTTCAAATGTTTTATTTTTGAACGTCAGTTCACATTTGTAGGTGGATCATCAGTGTCAGAGCTAAAATTAGCATGTTTAAAGTGATTTTCATGCTTCCAGGGGCCCAAAACACAAGATTTATGGAATGGTTAAAAGTGCATGAAAATGGCCAATTTACTCACTCTGAGTTCTCAAAAAGGGTTTTTTCACCCCGGGAAGTTAATTAAATACCATTTGGAGGCATTTAATGTTCGAGCAAAAACGGCTGATTTTCGACAAAAGAGATAACACCCCCCCATTACGTCATGCTTCAGAATTGTGGAAAATGGTCCGTTTTCAAATGTTTTATTTTTGAACGTCAGTTCACATTTGTAGGTGGATCATCAGTGTTAGAGCTAAAATTAGCATGTTTAAAGTGATTTTCATGCTTCCAGGGGCCCAAAACACAAGATTTATGGAATGGTTAAAAGTGCATGAAAATGGCCAATTTACTCACTCTGAGTTCTCAAAAAGGGTTTCTTCACCCCGGGAAGTTAATTAAATACCATTTGGAGGCATTTAATGTTCGAGCAAAAACGGCTGATTTTCGACAAAAGAGATAACACCCCCCCATTACGTCATGCTTCAGAAATGTGGAAAATGGTCCGTTTTCAAATGTTTTATTTTTGAACGTCAGTTCACATTTGTAGGTGGATCA
The DNA here is from genome assembly GCF_964263255.1 of Lissotriton vulgaris. Taxonomy (NCBI): domain Eukaryota; kingdom Metazoa; phylum Chordata; class Amphibia; order Caudata; family Salamandridae; genus Lissotriton; species Lissotriton vulgaris. The sequence goes on from NW_028248728.1 coordinate 36,363, forward strand.
TCAGTGTTAGAGCTAAAATTAGCATGTTTAAAGTGATTTTCATGCTTCCAGGGGCCCAAAACACAAGATTTATGGAATGGTTAAAAGTGCATGAAAATGGCCAATTTACTCACTCTGAGTTCTCAAAAAGGGTTTCTTCACCCCGGGAAGTTAATTAAATACCATTTGGAGGCATTTAATGTTCGAGCAAAAACGGCTGATTTTCGACAAAAGAGATAACACCCCCCCATTACGTCATGCTTCAGAAATGTGGAAAATGGTCCGTTTTCAAATGTTTTATTTTTGAACGTCAGTTCACATTTGTAGGTGGATCATCAGTGTTAGAGCTAAAATTAGCATGTTTAAAGTGATTTTCATGCTTCCAGGGGCTCGGGAAGTTAATTAAATACCATTTGGAGGCATTTAATGTTCGAGCAAAAACGGCTGATTTTCGACAAAAGAGATAACACCCCCCCATTACGTCATGCTTCAGAAATGTGGAAAATGGTCCGTTTTCAAATGTTTTATTTTTGAACGTCAGTTCACATTTGTAGGTGGATCATCAGTGTTAGAGCTAAAATTAGCATGTTTAAAGTGATTTTCATGCTTCCAGGGGCTCGGGAAATTAATTAAATACCATTTGGAGGCATTTAATGTTCGAGCAAAAACGGCTGATTTTCGACAAAAGAGATAACACCCCCCCATTACGTCATGCTTCAGAAATGTGGAAAATGGTCCGTTTTCAAATGTTTTATTTTTGAACGTCAGTTCACATTTGTAGGTGGATCATCAGTGTTAGAGCTAAAATTAGCATGTTTAAAGTGATTTTCATGCTTCCAGGGGCCCAAAACACAAGATTTATGGAATGGTTAAAAGTGCATGAAAATGGCCAATTTACTCACTCTGAGTTCTCAAAAAGGGTTTCTTCACCCCGGGAAGTTAATTAAATACCATTTGGAGGCATTTAATGTTCGAGCAAAAACGGCTGATTTTCGACAAAAGAGATAACACCCCCCCATTACGTCATGCTTCAGAAATGTGGAAAATGGTCCGTTTTCAAATGTTTTATTTTTGAACGTCAGTTCACATTTGTAGGTGGATCATCAGTGTTAGAGCTAAAAGTAGCATGTTTAAAGTGATTTTCATGCTTCCAGGGGCTCGGGAAGTTAATTAAATACCATTTGGAGGCATTTAATGTTCGAGCAAAAACGGCTGATTTTCGACAAAAGAGATAACACCCCCCCATTACGTCATGCTTCAGAAATGTGGAAAATGGTCCGTTTTCAAATGTTTTATTTTTGAACGTCAGTTCACATTTGTAGGTGGATCATCAGTGTTAGAGCTAAAATTATCATGTTTAAAGTGATTTTCATGCTTCCAGGGGCCCAAAACACAAGATTTATGGAATGGTTAAAAGTGCATGAAAATGGCCAATTTACTCACTCTGAGTTCTCAAAAAGGGTTTCTTCACCCCGGGAAGTTAATTAAATACCATTTGGAGGCATTTAATGTTCGAGCAAAAACGGCTGATTTTCGACAAAAGAGATAACACCCCCCCATTACGTCATGCTTCAGAAATGTGGAAAATGGTCCGTTTTCAAATGTTTTATTTTTGAACGTCAGTTCACATTTGTAGGTGGATCATCAGTGTTAGAGCTAAAATTAGCATGTTTAAAGTGATTTTCATGCTTCCAGGGGCCCAAAACACAAGATTTATGGAATGGTTAAAAGTGCATGAAAATGGCCAATTTACTCACTCTGAGTTCTCAAAAAGGGTTTTTTCACCCCGGGAAGTTAATTAAATACCATTTGGAGGCATTTAATGTTCGAGCAAAAACGGCTGATTTTCGACAAAAGAGATAACACCCCCCCATTACGTCATGCTTCAGAAATGTGGAAAATGGTCCGTTTTCAAATGTTTTATTTTTGAACGTCAGTTCACATTTGTAGGTGGATCATCAGTGTTAGAGCTAAAATTAGCATGTTTAAAGTGATTTTCATGCTTCCAGGGGCCCAAAACACAAGATTTATGGAATGGTTAAAAGTGCATGAAAATGGCCAATTTACTCACTCTGAGTTCTCAAAAAGGGTTTCTTCACCCCGGGAAGTTAATTAAATACCATTTGGAGGCATTTAATGTTCGAGCAAAAACGGCTGATTTTCGACAAAAGAGATAACACCCCCCCATTACGTCATGCTTCAGAAATGTGGAAAATGGTCCGTTTTCAAATGTTTTATTTTTGAACGTCAGTTCACATTTGTAGGTGGATCATCAGTGTTAGAGCTAAAATTAGCATGTTTAAAGTGATTTTCATGCTTCCAGGGGCCCAAAACACAAGATTTATGGAATGGTTAAAAGTGCATGAAAATGGCCAATTTACTCACTCTGAGTTCTCAAAAAGGGTTTCTTCACCCCGGGAAGTTAATTAAATACCATTTGGAGGCATTTAATGTTCGAGCAAAAACGGCTGAATTTCGACAAAAGATCTAACACCCCCCCATTACGTCATGCTTCAGAAATGTGGAAAATGGTCCGTTTTCAAATGTTTTATTTTTGAACGTCAGTTCACATTTGTAGGTGGATCATCAGTGTTAGAGCTAAAATTAGCATGTTTAAAGTGATTTTCATGCTTCCAGGGGCTCGGGAAGTTAATTAAATACCATTTGGAGGCATTTAATGTTCGAGCAAAAACGGCTGATTTTCGACAAAAGAGATAACACCCCCCCATTACGTCATGCTTCAGAAATGTGGAAAATGGTCCGTTTTCAAATGTTTTATTTTTGAACGTCAGTTCACATTTGTAGGTGGATCATCAGTGTTAGAGCTAAAATTAGCATGTTTAAAGTGATTTTCATGCTTCCAGGGGCTCGGGAAGTTAATTAAATACCATTTGGAGGCATTTAATGTTCGAGCAAAAACGGCTGATTTTCGACAAAAGAGATAACACCCCCCCATTACGTCATGCTTCAGAAATGTGGAAAATGGTCCGTTTTCAAATGTTTTATTTTTGAACGTCAGTTCACATTTGTAGGTGGATCATCAGTGTTAGAGCTAAAATTAGCATGTTTAAAGTGATTTTCATGCTTCCAGGGGCCCAAAACACAAGATTTATGGAATGGTTAAAAGTGCATGAAAATGGCCAATTTACTCACTATGAGTTCTCAAAAAGGGTTTCTTCACCCCGGGAAGTTAATTAAATACCATTTGGAGGCATTTAATGTTCGAGCAAAAACGGCTGATTTTCGACAAAAGAGATAACACCCCCCCATTACGTCATGCTTCAGAAATGTGGAAAATGGTCCGTTTTCAAATGTTTTATTTTTGAACGTCAGTTCACATTTGTAGGTGGATCATCAGTGTTAGAGCTAAAATTAGCATGTTTAAAGTGATTTTCATGCTTCCAGGGGCTCGGGAAGTTAATTAAATACCATTTGGAGGCATTTAATGTTCGAGCAAAAACGGCTGATTTTCGACAAAAGAGATAACACCCCCCCATTACGTCATGCTTCAGAAATGTGGAAAATGGTCCGTTTTCGAATGTTTTATTTTTGAACGTCAGTTCACATTTGTAGGTGGATCATCAGTGTTAGAGCTAAAATTAGCATGTTTAAAGTGATTTTCATGCTTCCAGGGGCTCGGGAAGTTAATTAAATACCATTTGGAGGCATTTAATGTTCGAGCAAAAACGGCTGATTTTCGACAAAAGAGATAACACCCCCCCATTACGTCATGCTTCAGAAATGTGGAAAATGGTCCGTTTTCAAATGTTTTATTTTTGAACGTCAGTTCACATTTGTAGGTGGATCATCAGTGTTAGAGCTAAAATTAGCATGTTTAAAGTGATTTTCATGCTTCCAGGGGCTCGGGAAGTTAATTAAATACCATTTGGAGGCATTTAATGTTCGAGCAAAAACGGCTGATTTTCGACAAAAGAGATAACACCCCCCCCATTACGTCATGCTTCAGAAATGTGGAAAATGGTCCGTTTTCAAATGTTTTATTTTTGAACGTCAGTTCACATTTGTAGGTGGATCATCAGTGTTAGAGCTAAAATTAGCATGTTTAAAGTGATTTTCATGCTTCCAGGGGCCCAAAACACAAGATTTTTGGAATGGTTAAAAGTGCATGAAAATGGCCAATTTACTCACTCTGAGTTCTCAAAAAGGGTTTCTTCACCCCGGGAAGTTAATTAAATACCATTTGGAGGCATTTAATGTTCGAGCAAAAACGGCTGATTTTCGACAAAAGAGATAACACCCCCCCATTACGTCATGCTTCAGAAATGTGGAAAATGGTCCGTTTTCAAATGTTTTATTTTTGAACGTCAGTTCACATTTGTAGGTGGATCATCAGTGTTAGAGCTAAAATTAGCATGTTTAAAGTGATTTTCATGCTTCCAGGGGCCCAAAACACAAGATTTATGGAATGGTTAAAAGTGCATGAAAATGGCCAATTTACTCACTCTGAGTTCTCAAAAAGGGTTTCTTCACCCCGGGAAGTTAATTAAATACCATTTGGAGGCATTTAATGTTCGAGCAAAAACGGCTGATTTTCGACAAAAGAGATAACACCCCCCCATTACGTCATGCTTCAGAAATGTGGAAAATGGTCCGTTTTCGAATGTTTTATTTTTGAACGTCAGTTCACATTTGTAGGTGGATCATCAGTGTTAGAGCTAAAATTAGCATGTTTAAAGTGATTTTCATGCTTCCAGGGGCTCGGGAAGTTAATTAAATACCATTTGGAGGCATTTAATGTTCGAGCAAAAACGGCTGATTTTCGACAAAAGAGATAACACCCCCCTATTACGTCATGCTTCAGAAATGTGGAAAATGGTCCGTTTTCGAATGTTTTATTTTTGAACGTCAGTTCACATTTGTAGGTGGATCATCAGTGTTAGAGCTAAAATTAGCATGTTTAAAGTGATTTTCATGCTTCCAGGGGCTCGGGAAGTTAATTAAATACCATTTGGAGGCATTTAATGTTCGAGCAAAAACGGCTGATTTTCGACAAAAGAGATAACACCCCCCCATTACGTCATGCTTCAGAAATGTGGAAAATGGTCCGTTTTCAAATGTTTTATTTTTGAACGTCAGTTCACATTTGTAGGTGGATCATCAGTGTTAGAGCTAAAATTAGCATGTTTAAAGTGATTTTCATGCTTCCAGGGGCTCGGGAAGTTAATTAAATACCATTTGGAGGCATTTAATGTTCGAGCAAAAACGGCTGATTTTCGACAAAAGAGATAACACCCCCCCCATTACGTCATGCTTCAGAAATGTGGAAAATGGTCCGTTTTCAAATGTTTTATTTTTGAACGTCAGTTCACATTTGTAGGTGGATCATCAGTGTTAGAGCTAAAATTAGCATGTTTAAAGTGATTTTCATGCTTCCAGGGGCCCAAAACACAAGATTTTTGGAATGGTTAAAAGTGCATGAAAATGGCCAATTTACTCACTCTGAGTTCTCAAAAAGGGTTTCTTCACCCCGGGAAGTTAATTAAATACCATTTGGAGGCATTTAATGTTCGAGCAAAAACGGCTGATTTTCGACAAAAGAGATAACACCCCCCCATTACGTCATGCTTCAGAAATGTGGAAAATGGTCCGTTTTCAAATGTTTTATTTTTGAACGTCAGTTCACATTTGTAGGTGGATCATCAGTGTTAGAGCTAAAATTAGCATGTTTAAAGTGATTTTCATGCTTCCAGGGGCCCAAAACACAAGATTTATGGAATGGTTAAAAGTGCATGAAAATGGCCAATTTACTCACTCTGAGTTCTCAAAAAGGGTTTCTTCACCCCGGGAAGTTAATTAAATACCATTTGGAGGCATTTAATGTTCGAGCAAAAACGGCTGATTTTCGACAAAAGAGATAACACCCCCCCATTACGTCATGCTTCAGAAATGTGGAAAATGGTCCGTTTTCAAATGTTTTATTTTTGAACGTCAGTTCACATTTGTAGGTGGATCATCAGTGTTAGAGCTAAAATTAGCATGTTTAAAGTGATTTTCATGCTTCTTGGGGCCCAAAACACAAGATTTATGGAATGGTTAAAAGTGCATGAAAATGGCCAATTTACTCACTCTGAGTTCTCAAAAAGGGTTTCTTCACCCCGGGAAGTTAATTAAATACCATTTGGAGGCATTTAATGTTCGAGCAAAAACGGCTGATTTTCGACAAAAGAGATAACACCCCCCCATTACGTCATGCTTCAGAAATGTGGAAAATGGTCCGTTTTCAAATGTTTTATTTTTGAACGTCAGTTCACATTTGTAGGTGGATCATCAGTGTTAGAGCTAAAATTAGCATGTTTAAAGTGATTTTCATGCTTCCAGGGGCTCGGGAAGTTAATTAAATACCATTTGGAGGCATTTAATGTTCGAGCAAAAACGGCTGATTTTCGACAAAAGAGATAACACCCCCCCATTACGTCATGCTTCAGAAATGTGGAAAATGGTCCGTTTTCAAATGTTTTATTTTTGAACGTCAGTTCACATTTGTAGGTGGATCATCAGTGTTAGAGCTAAAATTAGCATGTTTAAAGTGATTTTCATGCTTCCAGGGGCTCGGGAAATTAATTAAATACCATTTGGAGGCATTTAATGTTCGAGCAAAAACGGCTGATTTTCGACAAAAGAGATAACACCCCCCCATTACGTCATGCTTCAGAAATGTGGAAAATGGTCCGTTTTCAAATGTTTTATTTTTGAACGTCAGTTCACATTTGTAGGTGGATCATCAGTGTTAGAGCTAAAATTAGCATGTTTAAAGTGATTTTCATGCTTCCAGGGGCCCAAAACACAAGATTTATGGAATGGTTAAAAGTGCATGAAAATGGCCAATTTACTCACTCTGAGTTCTCAAAAAGGGTTTCTTCACCCCGGGAAGTTAATTAAATACCATTTGGAGGCATTTAATGTTCGAGCAAAAACGGCTGATTTTCGACAAAAGAGATAACACCCCCCCATTACGTCATGCTTCAGAAATGTGGAAAATGGTCCGTTTTCAAATGTTTTATTTTTGAACGTCAGTTCACATTTGTAGGTGGATCATCAGTGTTAGAGCTAAAAGTAGCATGTTTAAAGTGATTTTCATGCTTCCAGGGGCTCGGGAAGTTAATTAAATACCATTGGAGGCATTTAATGTTCGAGCAAAAACGGCTGATTTTCGACAAAAGAGATAACACCCCCCCATTACGTCATGCTTCAGAAATGTGGAAAATGGTCCGTTTTCAAATGTTTTATTTTTGAACGTCAGTTCACATTTGTAGGTGGATCATCAGTGTTAGAGCTAAAATTATCATGTTTAAAGTGATTTTCATGCTTCCAGGGGCCCAAAACACAAGATTTATGGAATGGTTAAAAGTGCATGAAAATGGCCAATTTACTCACTCTGAGTTCTCAAAAAGGGTTTCTTCACCCCGGGAAGTTAATTAAATACCATTTGGAGGCATTTAATGTTCGAGCAAAAACGGCTGATTTTCGACAAAAGAGATAACACCCCCCCATTACGTCATGCTTCAGAAATGTGGAAAATGGTCCGTTTTCAAATGTTTTATTTTTGAACGTCAGTTCACATTTGTAGGTGGATCATCAGTGTTAGAGCTAAAATTAGCATGTTTAAAGTGATTTTCATGCTTCCAGGGGCCCAAAACACAAGATTTATGGAATGGTTAAAAGTGCATGAAAATGGCCAATTTACTCACTCTGAGTTCTCAAAAAGGGTTTTTTCACCCCGGGAAGTTAATTAAATACCATTTGGAGGCATTTAATGTTCGAGCAAAAACGGCTGATTTTCGACAAAAGAGATAACACCCCCCCATTACGTCATGCTTCAGAAATGTGGAAAATGGTCCGTTTTCAAATGTTTTATTTTTGAACGTCAGTTCACATTTGTAGGTGGATCATCAGTGTTAGAGCTAAAATTAGCATGTTTAAAGTGATTTTCATGCTTCCAGGGGCCCAAAACACAAGATTTATGGAATGGTTAAAAGTGCATGAAAATGGCCAATTTACTCACTCTGAGTTCTCAAAAAGGGTTTCTTCACCCCGGGAAGTTAATTAAATACCATTTGGAGGCATTTAATGTTCGAGCAAAAACGGCTGATTTTCGACAAAAGAGATAACACCCCCCCATTACGTCATGCTTCAGAAATGTGGAAAATGGTCCGTTTTCAAATGTTTTATTTTTGAACGTCAGTTCACATTTGTAGGTGGATCATCAGTGTTAGAGCTAAAATTAGCATGTTTAAAGTGATTTTCATGCTTCCAGGGGCCCAAAACACAAGATTTATGGAATGGTTAAAAGTGCATGAAAATGGCCAATTTACTCACTCTGAGTTCTCAAAAAGGGTTTCTTCACCCCGGGAAGTTAATTAAATACCATTTGGAGGCATTTAATGTTCGAGCAAAAACGGCTGAATTTCGACAAAAGATCTAACACCCCCCCATTACGTCATGCTTCAGAAATGTGGAAAATGGTCCGTTTTCAAATGTTTTATTTTTGAACGTCAGTTCACATTTGTAGGTGGATCATCAGTGTTAGAGCTAAAATTAGCATGTTTAAAGTGATTTTCATGCTTCCAGGGGCCCAAAACACAAGATTTATGGAATGGTTAAAAGTGCATGAAAATGGCCAATTTACTCACTCTGAGTTCTCAAAAAGGGTTTCTTCACCCCGGGAAGTTAATTAAATACCATTTGGAGGCATTTAATGTTAGAGCAAAAACGGCTGATTTTCGACAAAAGAGATAACACCCCCCCATTACGTCATGCTTCAGAAATGTGGAAAATGGTCCGTTTTCAAATGTTTTATTTTTGAACGTCAGTTCACATTTGTAGGTGGATCATCAGTGTTAGAGCTAAAATTAGCATGTTTAAAGTGATTTTCATGCTTCCAGGGGCTCGGGAAGTTAATTAAATACCATTTGGAGGCATTTAATGTTCGAGCAAAAACGGCTGATTTTCGACAAAAGAGATAACACCCCCCCATTACGTCATGCTTCAGAAATGTGGAAAATGGTCCGTTTTCAAATGTTTTTATTTTGAACGTCAGTTCACATTTGTAGGTGGATCATCAGTGTTAGAGCTAAAATTAGCATGTTTAAAGTGATTTTCATGCTTCCAGGGGCTCGGGAAGTTAATTAAATACCATTTGGAGGCATTTAATGTTCGAGCAAAAACGGCTGATTTTCGACAAAAGAGATAACACCCCCCCATTACGTCATGCTTCAGAAATGTGGAAAATGGTCCGTTTTCAAATGTTTTATTTTTGAACGTCAGTTCACATTTGTAGGTGGATCATCAGTGTTAGAGCTAAAATTAGCATGTTTAAAGTGATTTTCATGCTTCCAGGGGCCCAAAACACAAGATTAATGGAATGGTTAAAAGTGCATGAAAATGGCCAATTTACTCACTATGAGTTCTCAAAAAGGGTTTCTTCACCCCGGGAAGTTAATTAAATACCATTTGGAGGCATTTAATGTTCGAGCAAAAACGGCTGATTTTCGACAAAAGAGATAACACCCCCCATTACGTCATGCTTCAGAAATGTGGAAAATGGTCCGTTTTCAAATGTTTTATTTTTGAACGTCAGTTCACATTTGTAGGTGGATCATCAGTGTTAGAGCTAAAATTAGCATGTTTAAAGTGATTTTCATGCTTCCAGGGGCTCGGGAAGTTAATTAAATACCATTTGGAGGCATTTAATGTTCGAGCAAAAACGGCTGATTTTCGACAAAAGAGATAACACCCCCCCATTACGTCATGCTTCAGAAATGTGGAAAATGGTCCGTTTTCGAATGTTTATTTTTGAACGTCAGTTCACATTTGTAGGTGGATCATCAGTGTTAGAGCTAAAATTAGCATGTTTAAAGTGATTTTCATGCTTCCAGGGGCTCGGGAAGTTAATTAAATACCATTTGGAGGCATTTAATGTTCGAGCAAAAACGGCTGATTTTCGACAAAAGAGATAACACCCCCCCATTACGTCATGCTTCAGAAATGTGGAAAATGGTCCGTTTTCAAATGTTTTATTTTTGAACGTCAGTTCACATTTGTAGGTGGATCATCAGTGTTAGAGCTAAAATTAGCATGTTTAAAGTGATTTTCATGCTTCCAGGGGCTCGGGAAGTTAATTAAATACCATTTGGAGGCATTTAATGTTCGAGCAAAAACGGCTGATTTTCGACAAAAGAGATAACACCCCCCCCATTACGTCATGCTTCAGAAATGTGGAAAATGGTCAGTTTTCAAATGTTTTATTTTTGAACGTCAGTTCACATTTGTAGGTGGATCATCAGTGTTAGAGCTAAAATTAGCATGTTTAAAGTGATTTTCATGCTTCCAGGGGCCCAAAACACAAGATTTTTGGAATGGTTAAAAGTGCATGAAAATGGCCAATTTACTCACTCTGAGTTCTCAAAAAGGTTTCTTCACCCCGGGAAGTTAATTAAATACCATTTGGAGGCATTTAATGTTCGAGCAAAAACGGCTGATTTTCGACAAAAGAGATAACACCCCCCCATTACGTCATGCTTCAGAAATGTGGAAAATGGTCCGTTTTCAAATGTTTTATTTTTGAACGTCAGTTCACATTTGTAGGTGGATCATCAGTGTTAGAGCTAAAATTAGCATGTTTAAAGTGATTTTCATGCTTCCAGGGGCCCAAAACACAAGATTTATGGAATGGTTAAAAGTGCATGAAAATGGCCAATTTACTCACTCTGAGTTCTCAAAAAGGGTTTCTTCACCCCGGGAAGTTAATTAAATACCATTTGGAGGCATTTAATGTTCGAGCAAAAACGGCTGATTTTCGACAAAAGAGATAACACCCCCCCATTACGTCATGCTTCAGAAATGTGGAAAATGGTCCGTTTTCGAATGTTTTATTTTTGAACGTCAGTTCACATTTGTAGGTGGATCATCAGTGTTAGAGCTAAAATTAGCATGTTTAAAGTGATTTTCATGCTTCCAGGGGCTCGGGAAGTTAATTAAATACCATTTGGAGGCATTTAATGTTCGAGCAAAAACGGCTGATTTTCGACAAAAGAGATAACACCCCCCTATTACGTCATGCTTCAGAAATGTGGAAAATGGTCCGTTTTCGAATGTTTTATTTTTGAACGTCAGTTCACATTTGTAGGTGGATCATCAGTGTTAGAGCTAAAATTAGCATGTTTAAAGTGATTTTCATGCTTCCAGGGGCTCGGGAAGTTAATTAAATACCATTTGGAGGCATTTAATGTTCGAGCAAAAACGGCTGATTTTCGACAAAAGAGATAACACCCCCCCATTACGTCATGCTTCAGAAATGTGGAAAATGGTCCGTTTTCAAATGTTTTATTTTTGAACGTCAGTTCACATTTGTAGGTGGATCATCAGTGTTAGAGCTAAAATTAGCATGTTTAAAGTGATTTTCATGCTTCCAGGGGCTCGGGAAGTTAATTAAATACCATTTGGAGGCATTTAATGTTCGAGCAAAAACGGCTGATTTTCGACAAAAGAGATAACACCCCCCCCATTACGTCATGCTTCAGAAATGTGGAAAATGGTCCGTTTTCAAATGTTTTATTTTTGAACGTCAGTTCACATTTGTAGGTGGATCATCAGTGTTAGAGCTAAAATTAGCATGTTTAAAGTGATTTTCATGCTTCCAGGGGCCCAAAACACAAGATTTTTGGAATGGTTAAAAGTGCATGAAAATGGCCAATTTACTCACTCTGAGTTCTCAAAAAGGGTTTCTTCACCCCGGGAAGTTAATTAAATACCATTTGGAGGCATTTAATGTTCGAGCAAAAACGGCTGATTTTCGACAAAAGAGATAACACCCCCCCATTACGTCATGCTTCAGAAATGTGGAAAATGGTCCGTTTTCAAATGTTTTATTTTTGAACGTCAGTTCACATTTGTAGGTGGATCATCAGTGTTAGAGCTAAAATTAGCATGTTTAAAGTGATTTTCATGCTTCCAGGGGCCCAAAACACAAGATTTATGGAATGGTTAAAAGTGCATGAAAATGGCCAATTTACTCACTCTGAGTTCTCAAAAAGGGTTTCTTCACCCCGGGAAGTTAATTAAATACCATTTGGAGGCATTTAATGTTCGAGCAAAAACGGCTGATTTTCGACAAAAGAGATAACACCCCCCCATTACGTCATGCTTCAGAAATGTGGAAAATGGTCCGTTTTCAAATGTTTTATTTTTGAACGTCAGTTCACATTTGTAGGTGGATCATCAGTGTTAGAGCTAAAATTAGCATGTTTAAAGTGATTTTCATGCTTCTTGGGGCCCAAAACACAAGATTTATGGAATGGTTAAAAGTGCATGAAAATGGCCAATTTACTCACTCTGAGTTCTCAAAAAGGGTTTCTTCACCCCGGGAAGTTAATTAAATACCATTTGGAGGCATTTAATGTTCGAGCAAAAACGGCTGATTTTCGACAAAAGAGATAACACCCCCCCATTACGTCATGCTTCAGAAATGTGGAAAATGGTCCGTTTTCAAATGTTTTATTTTTGAACGTCAGTTCACATTTGTAGGTGGATCATCAGTGTTAGAGCTAAAATTAGCATGTTTAAAGTGATTTTCATGCTTCCAGGGGCTCGGGAAGTTAATTAAATACCATTTGGAGGCATTTAATGTTCGAGCAAAAACGGCTGATTTTCGACAAAAGAGATAACACCCCCCCATTACGTCATGCTTCAGAAATGTGGAAAATGGTCCGTTTTCAAATGTTTTATTTTTGAACGTCAGTTCACATTTGTAGGTGGATCATCAGTGTTAGAGCTAAAATTAGCATGTTTAAAGTGATTTTCATGCTTCCAGGGGCCCAAAACACAAGATTTATGGAATGGTTAAAAGTGCATGAAAATGGCCAATTTACTCACTCTGAGTTCTCAAAAAGGGTTTCTTCACCCCGGGAAGTTAATTAAATACCATTTGGAGGCATTTAATGTTCGAGCAAAAACGGCTGATTTTCGACAAAAGAGATAACACCCCCCCATTACGTCATGCTTCAGAAATGTGGAAAATGGTCCGTTTTCAAATGTTTTATTTTTGAACGTCAGTTCACATTTGTAGGTGGATCATCAGTGTTAGAGCTAAAATTAGCATGTTTAAAGTGATTTTCATGCTTCCAGGGGCCCAAAACACAAGATTTATGGAATGGTTAAAAGTGCATGAAAATGGCCAATTTACTCACTCTGAGTTCTCAAAAAGGGTTTCTTCACCCCGGGAAGTTAATTAAATACCATTTGGAGGCATTTAATGTTCGAGCAAAAACGGCTGATTTTCGACAAAAGAGATAACACCCCCCCATTACGTCATGCTTCAGAAATGTGGAAAATGGTCCGTTTTCAAATGTTTTATTTTTGAACGTCAGTTCACATTTGTAGGTGGATCATCAGTGTTAGAGCTAAAATTAGCATGTTTAAAGTGATTTTCATGCTTCCAGGGGCTCGGGAAGTTAATTAAATACCATTTGGAGGCATTTAATGTTCGAGCAAAAACGGCTGATTTTCGACAAAAGAGATAACACCCCCCCATTACGTCATGCTTCAGAAATGTGGAAAATGGTCCGTTTTCAAATGTTTTATTTTTGAACGTCAGTTCACATTTGTAGGTGGATCATCAGTGTTAGAGCTAAAATTAGCATGTTTAAAGTGATTTTCATGCTTCCAGGGGCTCGGGAAATTAATTAAATACCATTTGGAGGCATTTAATGTTCGAGCAAAAACGGCTGATTTTCGACAAAAGAGATAACACCCCCCCCATTACGTCATGCTTCAGAAATGTGGAAAATGGTCCGTTTTCAAATGTTTTATTTTTGAACGTCAGTTCACATTTGTAGGTGGATCATCAGTGTTAGAGCTAAAATTAGCATGTTTAAAGTGATTTTCATGCTTCCAGGGGCCCAAAACACAAGATTTATGGAATGGTTAAAAGTGCATGAAAATGGCCAATTTACTCACTCTGAGTTCTCAAAAAGGGTTTCTTCACCCCGGGAAGTTAATTAAATACCATTTGGAGGCATTTAATGTTCGAGCAAAAACGGCTGATTTTCGACAAAAGAGATAACACCCCCCCATTACGTCATGCTTCAGAAATGTGGAAAATGGTCCGTTTTCAAATGTTTTATTTTTGAACGTCAGTTCACATTTGTAGGTGGATCATCAGTGTTAGAGCTAAAATTAGCATGTTTAAAGTGATTTTCATGCTTCCAGGGGCTCGGGAAGTTAATTAAATACCATTTGGAGGCATTTAATGTTCGAGCAAAAACGGCTGATTTTCGACAAAAGAGATAACACCCCCCCATTACGTCATGCTTCAGAAATGTGGAAAATGGTCCGTTTTCAAATGTTTTATTTTTGAACGTCAGTTCACATTTGTAGGTGGATCATCAGTGTTAGAGCTAAAATTAGCATGTTTAAAGTGATTTTCATGCTTCCAGGGGCCCAAAACACAAGATTTATGGAATGGTTAAAAGTGCATGAAAATGGCCAATTTACTCACTCTGAGTTCTCAAAAAGGGTTTTTTCACCCCGGGAAGTTAATTAAATACCATTTGGAGGCATTTAATGTTCGAGCAAAAACGGCTGATTTTCGACAAAAGAGATAACACCCCCCCATTACGTCATGCTTCAGAAATGTGGAAAATGGTCCGTTTTCAAATGTTTTATTTTTGAACGTCAGTTCACATTTGTAGGTGGATCATCAGTGTTAGAGCTAAAATTAGCATGTTTAAAGTGATTTTCATGCTTCCAGGGGCCCAAAACACAAGATTTATGGAATGGTTAAAAGTGCATGAAAATGGCCAATTTACTCACTCTGAGTTCTCAAAAAGGGTTTCTTCACCCCGGGAAGTTAATTAAATACCATTTGGAGGCATTTAATGTTCGAGCAAAAACGGCTGATTTTCGACAAAAGAGATAACACCCCCCCATTACGTCATGCTTCAGAAATGTGGAAAATGGTCCGTTTTCAAATGTTTTATTTTTGAACGTCAGTTCACATTTGTAGGTGGATCATCAGTGTTAGAGCTAAAATTAGCATGTTTAAAGTGATTTTCATGCTTCCAGGGGCTCGGGAAGTTAATTAAATACCATTTGGAGGCATTTAATGTTCGAGCAAAAACGGCTGATTTTCGACAAAAGAGATAACACCCCCCCATTACGTCATGCTTCAGAAATGTGGAAAATGGTCCGTTTTCAAATGTTTTATTTTTGAACGTCAGTTCACATTTGTAGGTGGATCATCAGTGTTAGAGCTAAAATTAGCATGTTTAAAGTGATTTTCATGCTTCCAGGGGCTCGGGAAATTAATTAAATACCATTTGGAGGCATTTAATGTTCGAGCAAAAACGGCTGATTTTCGACAAAAGAGATAACACCCCCCCCATTACGTCATGCTTCAGAAATGTGGAAAATGGTCCGTTTTCAAATGTTTTATTTTTGAACGTCAGTTCACATTTGTAGGTGGATCATCAGTGTTAGAGCTAAAATTAGCATGTTTAAAGTGATTTTCATGCTTCTTGGGGCCCAAAACACAAGATTTATGGAATGGTTAAAAGTGCATGAAAATGGCCAATTTACTCACTCTGAGTTCTCAAAAAGGGTTTCTTCACCCCGGGAAGTTAATTAAATACCATTTGGAGGCATTTAATGTTCGAGCAAAAACGGCTGATTTTCGACAAAAGAGATAACACCCCCCCATTACGTCATGCTTCAGAAATGTGGAAAATGGTCCGTTTTCAAATGTTTTATTTTTGAATGTCAGTTCACATTTGTAGGTGGATCATCAGTGTTAGAGCTAAAATTAGCATGTTTAAAGTGATTTTCATGCTTCCAGGGGCTCGGGAAGTTAATTAAATACCATTTGGAGGCATTTAATGTTCGAGCAAAAACGGCTGATTTTCGACAAAAGAGATAACACCCCCCCATTACGTCATGCTTCAGAAATGTGGAAAATGGTCCGTTTTCAAATGTTTTATTTTTGAACGTCAGTTCACATTTGTAGGTGGATCATCAGTGTTAGAGCTAAAATTAGCATGTTTAAAGTGATTTTCATGCTTCCAGGGGCCCAAAACACAAGATTTATGGAATGGTTAAAAGTGCATGAAAATGGCCAATTTACTCACTCTGAGTTCTCAAAAAGGGTTTTTTCACCCCGGGAAGTTAATTAAATACCATTTGGAGGCATTTAATGTTCGAGCAAAAACGGCTGATTTTCGACAAAAGAGATAACACCCCCCCATTACGTCATGCTTCAGAAATGTGGAAAATGGTCCGTTTTCAAATGTTTTATTTTTGAACGTCAGTTCACATTTGTAGGTGGATCATCAGTGTTAGAGCTAAAATTAGCATGTTTAAAGTGATTTTCATGCTTCCAGGGGCCCAAAACACAAGATTTATGGAATGGTTAAAAGTGCATGAAAATGGCCAATTTACTCACTCTGAGTTCTCAAAAAGGGTTTCTTCACCCCGGGAAGTTAATTAAATACCATTTGGAGGCATTTAATGTTCGAGCAAAAACGGCTGATTTTCGACAAAAGAGATAACACCCCCCCATTACGTCATGCTTCAGAAATGTGGAAAATGGTCCGTTTTCAAATGTTTTATTTTTGAACGTCAGTTCACATTTGTAGGTGGATCATCAGTGTTAGAGCTAAAATTAGCATGTTTAAAGTGATTTTCATGCTTCCAGGGGCCCAAAACACAAGATTTATGGAATGGTTAAAAGTGCATGAAAATGGCCAATTTACTCACTCTGAGTTCTCAAAAAGGGTTTCTTCACCCCGGGAAGTTAATTAAATACCATTTGGAGGCATTTAATGTTCGAGCAAAAACGGCTGATTTTCGACAAAAGAGATAACACCCCCCCATTACGTCATGCTTCAGAAATGTGGAAAATGGTCCGTTTTCAAATGTTTTATTTTTGAACGTCAGTTCACATTTGTAGGTGGATCATCAGTGTTAGAGCTAAAATTAGCATGTTTAAAGTGATTTTCATGCTTCCAGGGGCTCGGGAAGTTAATTAAATACCATTTGGAGGCATTTAATGTTCGAGCAAAAACGGCTGATTTTCGACAAAAGAGATAACACCCCCCCATTACGTCATGCTTCAGAAATGTGGAAAATGGTCCGTTTTCAAATGTTTTATTTTTGAACGTCAGTTCACATTTGTAGGTGGATCATCAGTGTTAGAGCTAAAATTAGCATGTTTAAAGTGATTTTCATGCTTCCAGGGGCTCGGGAAATTAATTAAATACCATTTGGAGGCATTTAATGTTCGAGCAAAAACGGCTGATTTTCGACAAAAGAGATAACACCCCCCCATTACGTCATGCTTCAGAAATGTGGAAAATGGTCCGTTTTCAAATGTTTTATTTTTGAACGTCAGTTCACATTTGTAGGTGGATCATCAGTGTTAGAGCTAAAATTAGCATGTTTAAAGTGATTTTCATGCTTCCAGGGGCCCAAAACACAAGATTTATGGAATGGTTAAAAGTGCATGAAAATGGCCAATTTACTCACTCTGAGTTCTCAAAAAGGGTTTCTTCACCCCGGGAAGTTAATTAAATACCATTTGGAGGCATTTAATGTTCGAGCAAAAACGGCTGATTTTCGACAAAAGAGATAACACCCCCCCATTACGTCATGCTTCAGAAATGTGGAAAATGGTCCGTTTTCAAATGTTTTATTTTTGAACGTCAGTTCACATTTGTAGGTGGATCATCAGTGTTAGAGCTAAAAGTAGCATGTTTAAAGTGATTTTCATGCTTCCAGGGGCTCGGGAAGTTAATTAAATACCATTTGGAGGCATTTAATGTTCGAGCAAAAACGGCTGATTTTCGACAAAAGAGATAACACCCCCCCATTACGTCATGCTTCAGAAATGTGGAAAATGGTCCGTTTTCAAATGTTTTATTTTTGAACGTCAGTTCACATTTGTAGGTGGATCATCAGTGTTAGAGCTAAAATTATCATGTTTAAAGTGATTTTCATGCTTCCAGGGGCCCAAAACACAAGATTTATGGAATGGTTAAAAGTGCATGAAAATGGCCAATTTACTCACTCTGAGTTCTCAAAAAGGGTTTCTTCACCCCGGGAAGTTAATTAAATACCATTTGGAGGCATTTAATGTTCGAGCAAAAACGGCTGATTTTCGACAAAAGAGATAACACCCCCCCATTACGTCATGCTTCAGAAATGTGGAAAATGGTCCGTTTTCAAATGTTTTATTTTTGAACGTCAGTTCACATTTGTAGGTGGATCATCAGTGTTAGAGCTAAAATTAGCATGTTTAAAGTGATTTTCATGCTTCCAGGGGCCCAAAACACAAGATTTATGGAATGGTTAAAAGTGCATGAAAATGGCCAATTTACTCACTCTGAGTTCTCAAAAAGGGTTTTTTCACCCCGGGAAGTTAATTAAATACCATTTGGAGGCATTTAATGTTCGAGCAAAAACGGCTGATTTTCGACAAAAGAGATAACACCCCCCCATTACGTCATGCTTCAGAAATGTGGAAAATGGTCCGTTTTCAAATGTTTTATTTTTGAACGTCAGTTCACATTTGTAGGTGGATCATCAGTGTTAGAGCTAAAATTAGCATGTTTAAAGTGATTTTCATGCTTCCAGGGGCCCAAAACACAAGATTTATGGAATGGTTAAAAGTGCATGAAAATGGCCAATTTACTCACTCTGAGTTCTCAAAAAGGGTTTCTTCACCCCGGGAAGTTAATTAAATACCATTTGGAGGCATTTAATGTTCGAGCAAAAACGGCTGATTTTCGACAAAAGAGATAACACCCCCCCATTACGTCATGCTTCAGAAATGTGGAAAATGGTCCGTTTTCAAATGTTTTATTTTTGAACGTCAGTTCACATTTGTAGGTGGATCATCAGTGTTAGAGCTAAAATTAGCATGTTTAAAGTGATTTTCATGCTTCCAGGGGCCCAAAACACAAGATTTATGGAATGGTTAAAAGTGCATGAAAATGGCCAATTTACTCACTCTGAGTTCTCAAAAAGGGTTTCTTCACCCCGGGAAGTTAATTAAATACCATTTGGAGGCATTTAATGTTCGAGCAAAAACGGCTGAATTTCGACAAAAGATCTAACACCCCCCCATTACGTCATGCTTCAGAAATGTGGAAAATGGTCCGTTTTCAAATGTTTTATTTTTGAACGTCAGTTCACATTTGTAGGTGGATCATCAGTGTTAGAGCTAAAATTAGCATGTTTAAAGTGATTTTCATGCTTCCAGGGGCCCAAAACACAAGATTTATGGAATGGTTAAAAGTGCATGAAAATGGCCAATTTACTCACTCTGAGTTCTCAAAAAGGGTTTCTTCACCCCGGGAAGTTAATTAAATACCATTTGGAGGCATTTAATGTTAGAGCAAAAACGGCTGATTTTCGACAAAAGAGATAACACCCCCCCATTACGTCATGCTTCAGAAATGTGGAAAATGGTCCGTTTTCAAATGTTTTATTTTTGAACGTCAGTTCACATTTGTAGGTGGATCATCAGTGTTAGAGCTAAAATTAGCATGTTTAAAGTGATTTTCATGCTTCCAGGGGCTCGGGAAGTTAATTAAATACCATTTGGAGGCATTTAATGTTCGAGCAAAAACGGCTGATTTTCGACAAAAGAGATAACACCCCCCCATTACGTCATGCTTCAGAAATGTGGAAAATGGTCCGTTTTCAAATGTTTTATTTTTGAACGTCAGTTCACATTTGTAGGTGGATCATCAGTGTTAGAGCTAAAATTAGCATGTTTAAAGTGATTTTCATGCTTCCAGGGGCTCGGGAAGTTAATTAAATACCATTTGGAGGCATTTAATGTTCGAGCAAAAACGGCTGATTTTCGACAAAAGAGATAACACCCCCCCATTACGTCATGCTTCAGAAATGTGGAAAATGGTCCGTTTTCAAATGTTTTATTTTTGAACGTCAGTTCACATTTGTAGGTGGATCATCAGTGTT
This sequence comes from Lissotriton vulgaris, assembly GCF_964263255.1. Taxonomy (NCBI): domain Eukaryota; kingdom Metazoa; phylum Chordata; class Amphibia; order Caudata; family Salamandridae; genus Lissotriton; species Lissotriton vulgaris. The sequence continues at coordinate 56,337 of NW_028248728.1, forward strand.
AGAGCTAAAATTAGCATGTTTAAAGTGATTTTCATGCTTCCAGGGGCCCAAAACACAAGATTTATGGAATGGTTAAAAGTGCATGAAAATGGCCAATTTACTCACTATGAGTTCTCAAAAAGGGTTTCTTCACCCCGGGAAGTTAATTAAATACCATTTGGAGGCATTTAATGTTCGAGCAAAAACGGCTGATTTTCGACAAAAGAGATAACACCCCCCCATTACGTCATGCTTCAGAAATGTGGAAAATGGTCCGTTTTCAAATGTTTTATTTTTGAACGTCAGTTCACATTTGTAGGTGGATCATCAGTGTTAGAGCTAAAATTAGCATGTTTAAAGTGATTTTCATGGAAAGGGGCGACCGAATCGGTCCCCCCGAACTTATGGCCGAGTGCCTCGATCCCCCCGGGAAGCCATTTTGGGCGGGAGGCGCGTCTCAGCTGGTATGCCCGAAGCGGCGTAGCTGGGGCGCGCTCGTTCCCACCCTAGAGTGGGCTGGCCTAGACACCGACGCAGCCAGCCACGCCCTCAGGGGCAGGCAGGGGCGGGTATACGCCCGCCCTGAAGACGGATAAAAAGGGACGCAAGACCAGAAGACATCCTCTTGTTCTTGTGCTCTGAAGCTGCACCTCCTCGCTGCACGTGAGCTCGGGACAGAACGAAGAGCCAATTTTGAGCGTTTTTAATCTCTCTCTTTGTCTTTTAGATACTTCGTCGAAAGGATGCCCAAGAAAGGAGCAAAGGGAATGTCGACTGACCAGTTGGTTCGGGCACTCATGAAGGACATGTCCGAAATTAAGAAGCGGTTGGCGGAGCGAGACGGCGAGGAGGGATCGGGGCGTCCACCGGCCGGAGGGAAGCCAAAGAGGCCGAGAAGGGGGCCGGTCGGGGGAGACGTCCCGGTTCCCTGTTCTCCGCTCGAGGCGCCAGCCCCGGTACCGGCCCCGGTACCGGTTGAGGGGAATCCGATTCCCGTGCTAGTCACCCCGACGTCTGCCGAAGATATGCCTCCCGAATTGGCGGCACAGTTAGCAGCATGGTTGGGGGACAGTAATGGGGGCGCCATGGCTACCGAAGCGCAAGCACTCATAAAGCAGTTGCGCGAGAAACGTGATGCAGCCAAGGTGCCCGCGCCGGATGCGGCGATAGACAAGCCACGAGGGACGGAAGCAGCGTCCGGTGCAGGTAAGCGGCCATTGCCGATTGCAAGGGACGAGTCAACACCCTCTCGTAGAGAAAGATTGGGGCAGCATGTTCCTTTGCCAATAAAGGAAAAGATTTGGGCGGGGGAATACATTAACATTTTCTCCCTGCTCGTTGATCACTATGAGGTCGAAACTGTTAAGGGTCAAAAGGATCTGATGCATCCGAGTGTTTGGCGCGCAAAAATGGCCGCCTTTAAAGTGAATGAAAATATTGGTAACTGGGGGAATGCTTGGGGAATTTTCACGGCAATTTTGGGGGAACGTAGGCCTGATTTGCTCCCTGAATTTCCAGTATATCAGTCACGAATTATGGGGTACTCGACATCACACCAAGGTAACCAATGGTTCTGTTATGATAACCTTTTCAGGAAAGCGATGGAGCATAACAAAAGTTTAACCTGGGACTGTTACGATTCTTTAACATGGAATAAGATGAAAGAGTCGGGAATGTTGAAAGTGCCATTGGTGGGGAGTGCTGTTAGTGAGTCCTCCCGCCAAAATGGGGGGACACCCTTTCGGTCGGGTACGGGTACAGACGATTACCCGAGACCCGCCGGCAATACAGGGAAGAGGGGGTTCTGTTTCAATTTCAACAGAAGCAAATGTACTAGGCCCCCGGAATCTTGTAAGTTCAAACACGAATGCAGTGGTTGTGGGGCACCCCATCCTGAGTCCTCGTGCAGAGCCAAATCGGGTGAAAATGGGGGCAGAGGAGGCGCTAAACAGGTCTAATATAGTCCGAGGGGCGCCTTTACCAACCCCGATTGATACCCTGGCGATGATTCCCTGGCTCAGCGAATACCCAGATCGTACTTCTGCTGGGGTGCTACGAAACGGTTTTTCATATGGTTTCCGCATCCCGGTGGGTAACTTTCAGGGTGTCGGGACGTGCAAAAATCAACTTTCCGTCTTGCAGCATACTACTGTAGTACAGGATAAGATCCGGAAAGAGGTTACTCGAGGTCGGGTTGCCGGCCCGTTTCCTGTCCCCCCGGTACCGAACTTTGTTTGTTCTCCTTTAGGGGTGGTCCCCAAGAAGGACCCGGGTGAGTTTCGATTGATTCACAATTTATCAGCCCCTCATGGCCTTTCTGTAAACGATGCAATTAATCCAGAAATGTGTTCGGTGCGGTACGCATCATTCGATGAGGCCGTAGCCATTTTGAATCGCCTGGGGCCCGGGACGCTGATGGCGAAATCAGATATCGAGTCAGCGTTCCGTTTGCTCCCGGTATACCCGGATGACCAACGTTTGTTGGGATTCGCGTTTCAAGGTTTGTATTACATGGACAGGTGTATGCCAATGGGGTGCTCGATATCTTGTGCTTATTTCGAGAAATTCAGTAGTTTTCTGCAATGGGTTTACACGAAGAAAACAGGTATTCGGAATGTGATGCATTACCTCGACGACTTTCTGTTCCTTGGGGCCGCTGGGGATGATGAATGTGCTCGGGCCTTGACTGAATTTTGTGTTTTAATGAATCAATTTGGCGTGCCGTTGGCACCAGGTAAAACTGTGGGTCCCACGACTTGCCTCGAGTTCCTCGGGATCGAGTTGGACTCTAGTGAGGGTTGTTTTCGTTTACCAGCTTCCAAAGTATCGAAATTCAAGACAGCCCTGCAAATGTGTATCACTGCATCTAAAGTTACGCTGCATCAATTGCAGCAATTGGTGGGGAAGTTGAATTTTGCCTTAAGGGTGATCCCGATGGCCCGCCCCTTCTCCCGTTCGATTGCACAGGCGATGGTCGGCCTAAAGGAGGGTCACCATCGCACAAGGTTATCGGCCGAGGTCCGCCAAGACATGCGTATTTGGTTAGCATTTTTGGCGGATTTCAATGGTAGAGTCGTCTGGAACAAACCGGCCTTGTCCTCTGAAGAGCTTGGTCTATGGACGGATTCAGCGGGAAGCATGGGTTTCGGCGCCATCTTCGGCACAAAATGGTCGGCACAAAAGTGGCCAACATGGTGGCACGATGAGGGGCTGACGAGTAATATTGCTTTCCTTGAGCTGTTTCCTATTTTGGTGGCCCTCAGATCCTGGCCCGATGGATTCAAAAATCATTCTGTCATATTTTGGTCTGACAATATGACCGTTGTAGAATGCATTAATAGTCAGGCGGCACGTTGTAAAATGATTTTGAGGCTGCTTAAAGAAATTGTCTTACTGTGTATGCAACTGAACGTGGTATTCAGAGCAAAACATGTCCCGGGGGTGATGAATCAGGCTGCTGATGCACTGTCTCGTTTTCAAATGCAGGCTTTCTCGGGTTTCCTTCCCTCAGCGGACCCCGAGCCAGCACCCTTTCCCGAAGCTCTCTGGTCTCTCGGTGCCCCGAACTTCGTTACCTCGTGGGAGAGAGTCTAGCACCAAGGACGAGGAAGGCATACGAAGGGGCGTTTCGGGCTTATCTGGCCTTTTTGGGGACTGAGAGAGGGGGACTTTGGGGGCATGAGGATTGGGTAGTACATTTTCTGATGTCCTTGCGTAAGGCTGGGAAGTCGGTGGCTACAGCCCAGAGGCATCGTGCTGCCATCTCCTTTGTTGCCAGGGCTCATAATATCCAGGACCCGACAGCGTCTTTTGCTGTACAGAAAGCGCTGCGTGGGTGGCAACGCCTTGAGGGTCGCAGAGTAGACGAGAGGCGCCCGATAGGTCTGGATAGGTTGTCCCAGTTGCTGGCCACACTCCCTGACATATGCTCGTCTCAGTTCGAGGCCTGTTTGTTCCGAGCCGCTTTTACGCTTGCATTTCACGGGGCTATGAGGATAAGTGAGCTGGTGGCAAGGAGCAAGCGGGATGTGGCGGGGGGTTTGTGCCGCGAACACGTTCAGATCAGGGGTGAGACTATGACGGTATCCTTTGTCAAGTCAAAAACCGATCAAAGTGGGGTGGGAGACTGCATAGTCATTCGCAGGATTCCAGGGTCCTCCATGTGTCCGGTGAGGTGTTTAGAGGATTACCTAGCACAAAGGGTGGCATCATGGGGGGGGACAATGTTGAGACACGCGGACGCCACCCCACTGACAAAGTTTCAGTTTCAGCGGGTGCTCGCGATGTCAATTACCGCAGCGGGCTTGGACCCGGGTGAGTTTGGGACCCATTCCTTTCGGATAGGGGCTGCCACTGAAGCTGCAGCCAGGGGTCTTAATGTGGAACAAGTAAGACGAGTGGGGCGTTGGTCCTCCAATTGTTATAAGAGGTATGTGCGGTTGCACATGTTGTGAAGCTGTAACAATGTACTCACGCTTCTTGTCTTTTGTTTGGTTTTCAGTTACGCAAGCCTTCGAGGCGGGGCGGACTATGCAGTCGACCCAACACCGGGCCAGCGGTCAGACATCACCGGCTGTGAGAAAGGAGGTGTGGGTCGTGGGCCACTCATACGTGAGGCGTGCCGCAGACGTATTCAAAGCAGGTGACATGATTCACGTAGCTGGGGAATACGGGTACAGGATGTCCTTCTACGGAAGGGGCGGTCTCTGTATTGACCAGTTTCAAGCTTACTTTGAGGGTTTGTTAGGGCGGATGAGGTCACCGCCGTCTATAGTCATAGTACATTTAGGGGGCAATGATTTGGTCACCACCGGTAGACGACTTCTCCTGGAGGCAATGCTTTCCACCGTAAGTTGGTTGGCGAGGAAAGTTCCGGGGTGCATAATTGCGTGGTCTCATATGATCCCACGAAAAGTGTGGCGGGGGGCTATTTCGATCCCTGCTTTGAACCATTCTGTTAGGAAACTTAATAACAAAATGAGTAGGTTGTTCCGTTCCAGGACATTGCATTCTATCTCGCACGGTTGTATTAATGATGACAGTATGTATATGGGGGATGGTGTGCATTTGTCTCGGGTGGGAAATGAGTTACTCATAGGAGACTTCTTAGCATGGTTGAAAACGTTGGAACATGACCTTTAGCTAGGAGTTTTGGTGGGGGGCCCGGATAGCCGGTCAACTATCCGGGCCTTTGGCGGTAAGGTCATGATCGGTGAGCACTAATTAGTAGATCCCTATGAGTGGGCGTCACCCAACACGGATGGGAGCGCTCGGGAGAGGTGGCCATTGGCCCCTCAATGGGGAGGCGGTCCCTTCTAAGGATGGGTCGCCGGAAGTAAAGGAAAGGCGGTCAAGGCCCCTTCCTTTGTAGGAGGGGTTACAGCCCCCTCCTGGGGAATTTCCCGGGGCCAGTGACATCTGCGACGGCAGATGCGGTAAGTTGTGTGGGGTTGGGATAAGGGCCACGATACCTTCTAGATACCTCACACGAGTATTCGAACGACCTTTAACTGGCGTCGAGTTTTAGGTGCCCCCGTCAAGTCAAGGGAAATTGGTAGTAGTTGCACTTGAGGTACGCCTCCGTGCTGTCGCCCATCCCAAGTGGGAGGGGTAAGTCCGGTTAGGGATCTTGACACCGGTTATGACCTTGCCGTTGGCCCTTAAACGTTAGGTTGTACAATTTCAATATGTCAAGAAATGTTTTGTAGGTTGCTAGTTCGGCTAGGAGAACCTCTGTATTAGAGAATCTGTTAAGGTTAGCCAAACATCGCAATATGGTAATGAAATTGTACATAACATGAAACGTTTAATGTTTTAATTTTGTTTCAATAAATACGGCCGGGATGGTCACTCCATCCCACTTCCAAAAACTTCAAGAACTGTTTCTGGTTTCACTCCTTTTGGGGATTGTGTTGAGAGGGGGTGGCGGGTATCTCGGCTATATGGAAAGGGGCGACCGAATCGGTCCCCCCGAACTTATGGCCGAGTGCCTCGATCCCCCCGGGAAGCCATTTTGGGCGGGAGGCGCGTCTCAGCTGGTATGCCCGAAGCGGCGTAGCTGGGGCGCGCTCGTTCCCGCCCTAGAGTGGGCTGGCCTAGACACCGACGCAGCCAGCCACGCCCTCAGGGGCAGGCAGGGGCGGGTATACGCCCGCCCTGAAGACGGATAAAAAGGGACGCAAGACCAGAAGACATCCTCTTGTTCTTGTGCTCTGAAGCTGCACCTCCTCGCTGCACGTGAGCTCGGGACAGAACGAAGAGCCAATTTTGACCCACCCACCAGCCCCTGAAGACAGCCAGTTGTGTATAATAAAGTTGATTAATTTGTTTTGTTTTCGTTTCCAGGTTGTAGTGCCATGTTGATTTTGAGTTAATAAAGAATGTTCGTTTTGAGTATGTTTGCCATTAAAGATATTCAGTTAGTGTCGAATTTTGATGTATGCTCTTTCAGTCATAGTGGCCAATGTATTCTTAGGGTAATTTGCACTGTCGTATTTATTTTGGTAGGCGGTAAGGTCATGATCGGTGAGCACTAATTAGTAGATCCCTATGAGTGGGCGTCACCCAACACGGATGGGAGCGCTCGGGAGAGGTGGCCATTGGCCCCTCAATGGGGAGGCGGTCCCTTCTAAGGATGGGTCGCCGGAAGTAAAGGAAAGGCGGTCAAGGCCCCTTCCTTTGTAGGAGGGGTTACAGCCCCCTCCTGGGGAATTTCCCGGGGCCAGTGACATCTGCGACGGCAGATGCGGTAAGTTGTGTGGGGTTGGGATAAGGGCCACGATACCTTCTAGATACCTCACACGAGTATTCGAACGACCTTTAACTGGCGTCGAGTTTTAGGTGCCCCCGTCAAGTCAAGGGAAATTGGTAGTAGTTGCACTTGAGGTACGCCTCCGTGCTGTCGCCCATCCCAAGTGGGAGGGGTAAGTCCGGTTAGGGATCTTGACACCGGTTATGACCTTGCCGTTGGCCCTTAAACGTTAGGTTGTACAATTTCAATATGTCAAGAAATGTTTTGTAGGTTGCTAGTTCGGCTAGGAGAACCTCTGTATTAGAGAATCTGTTAAGGTTAGCCAAACATCGCAATATGGTAATGAAATTGTACATAACATGAAACGTTTAATGTTTTAATTTTGTTTCAATAAATACGGCCGGGATGGTCACTCCATCCCACTTCCAAAAACTTCAAGAACTGTTTCCGGTTTCACTCCTTTTGGGGATTGTGTTGAGAGGGGGTGGCGGGTATCTCGGCTATATGCTTCCAGGGGCTCGGGAAGTTAATTAAATACCATTTGGAGGCATTTAATGTTCGAGCAAAAACGGCTGATTTTCGACAAAAGAGATAACACCCCCCCATTACGTCATGCTTCAGAAATGTGGAAAATGGTCCGTTTTCGAATGTTTTATTTTTGAACGTCAGTTCACATTTGTAGGTGGATCATCAGTGTTAGAGCTAAAATTAGCATGTTTAAAGTGATTTTCATGCTTCCAGGGGCTCGGGAAGTTAATTAAATACCATTTGGAGGCATTTAATGTTCGAGCAAAAACGGCTGATTTTCGACAAAAGAGATAACACCCCCCCATTACGTCATGCTTCAGAAATGTGGAAAATGGTCCGTTTTCAAATGTTTTATTTTTGAACGTCAGTTCACATTTGTAGGTGGATCATCAGTGTTAGAGCTAAAATTAGCATGTTTAAAGTGATTTTCATGCTTCCAGGGGCTCGGGAAGTTAATTAAATACCATTTGGAGGCATTTAATGTTCGAGCAAAAACGGCTGATTTTCGACAAAAGAGATAACACCCCCCCCATTACGTCATGCTTCAGAAATGTGGAAAATGGTCCGTTTTCAAATGTTTTATTTTTGAACGTCAGTTCACATTTGTAGGTGGATCATCAGTGTTAGAGCTAAAATTAGCATGTTTAAAGTGATTTTCATGCTTCCAGGGGCCCAAAACACAAGATTTTTGGAATGGTTAAAAGTGCATGAAAATGGCCAATTTACTCACTCTGAGTTCTCAAAAAGGGTTTCTTCACCCCGGGAAGTTAATTAAATACCATTTGGAGGCATTTAATGTTCGAGCAAAAACGGCTGATTTTCGACAAAAGAGATAACCCCCCACCCATTACGTCATGCTTCAGAAATGTGGAAAATGGTCCGTTTTCAAATGTTTTATTTTTGAACGTCAGTTCACATTTGTAGGTGGATCATCAGTGTTAGAGCTAAAATTAGCATGTTTAAAGTGATTTTCATGCTTCCAGGGGCCCAAAACACAAGATTTATGGAATGGTTAAAAGTGCATGAAAATGGCCAATTTACTCACTCTGAGTTCTCAAAAAGGGTTTCTTCACCCCGGGAAGTTAATTAAATACCATTTGGAGGCATTTAATGTTCGAGCAAAAACGGCTGATTTTCGACAAAAGAGATAACACCCCCCCATTACGTCATGCTTCAGAAATGTGGAAAATGGTCCGTTTTCAAATGTTTTATTTTTGAACGTCAGTTCACATTTGTAGGTGGATCATCAGTGTTAGAGCTAAAATTAGCATGTTTAAAGTGATTTTCATGCTTCCAGGGGCTCGGGAAGTTAATTAAATACCATTTGGAGGCATTTAATGTTCGAGCAAAAACGGCTGATTTTCGACAAAAGAGATAACACCCCCCCATTACGTCATGCTTCAGAAATGTGGAAAATGGTCCGTTTTCGAATGTTTTATTTTTGAACGTCAGTTCACATTTGTAGGTGGATCATCAGTGTTAGAGCTAAAATTAGCATGTTTAAAGTGATTTTCATGCTTCCAGGGGCTCGGGAAGTTAATTAAATACCATTTGGAGGCATTTAATGTTCGAGCAAAAACGGCTGATTTTCGACAAAAGAGATAACACCCCCCCATTACGTCATGCTTCAGAAATGTGGAAAATGGTCCGTTTTCAAATGTTTTATTTTTGAACGTCAGTTCACATTTGTAGGTGGATCATCAGTGTTAGAGCTAAAATTAGCATGTTTAAAGTGATTTTCATGCTTCCAGGGGCTCGGGAAGTTAATTAAATACCATTTGGAGGCATTTAATGTTCGAGCAAAAACGGCTGATTTTCGACAAAAGAGATAACACCCCCCCCATTACGTCATGCTTCAGAAATGTGGAAAATGGTCCGTTTTCAAATGTTTTATTTTTGAACGTCAGTTCACATTTGTAGGTGGATCATCAGTGTTAGAGCTAAAATTAGCATGTTTAAAGTGATTTTCATGCTTCCAGGGGCCCAAAACACAAGATTTTTGGAATGGTTAAAAGTGCATGAAAATGGCCAATTTACTCACTCTGAGTTCTCAAAAAGGGTTTCTTCACCCCGGGAAGTTAATTAAATACCATTTGGAGGCATTTAATGTTCGAGCAAAAACGGCTGATTTTCGACAAAAGAGATAACACCCCCCCATTACGTCATGCTTCAGAAATGTGGAAAATGGTCCGTTTTCAAATGTTTTATTTTTGAACGTCAGTTCACATTTGTAGGTGGATCATCAGTGTTAGAGCTAAAATTAGCATGTTTAAAGTGATTTTCATGCTTCTTGGGGCCCAAAACACAAGATTTATGGAATGGTTAAAAGTGCATGAAAATGGCCAATTTACTCACTCTGAGTTCTCAAAAAGGGTTTCTTCACCCCGGGAAGTTAATTAAATACCATTTGGAGGCATTTAATGTTCGAGCAAAAACGGCTGATTTTCGACAAAAGAGATAACACCCCCCCATTACGTCATGCTTCAGAAATGTGGAAAATGGTCCGTTTTCAAATGTTTTATTTTTGAACGTCAGTTCACATTTGTAGGTGGATCATCAGTGTTAGAGCTAAAATTAGCACGTTTAAAGTGATTTTCATGCTTCCAGGGGCTCGGGAAGTTAATTAAATACCATTTGGAGGCATTTAATGTTCGAGCAAAAACGGCTGATTTTCGACAAAAGAGATAACACCCCCCCATTACGTCATGCTTCAGAAATGTGGAAAATGGTCCGTTTTCAAATGTTTTATTTTTGAACGTCAGTTCACATTTGTAGGTGGATCATCAGTGTTAGAGCTAAAATTAGCATGTTTAAAGTGATTTTCATGCTTCCAGGGGCCCAAAACACAAGATTTATGGAATGGTTAAAAGTGCATGAAAATGGCCAATTTACTCACTCTGAGTTCTCAAAAAGGGTTTTTTCACCCCGGGAAGTTAATTAAATACCATTTGGAGGCATTTAATGTTCGAGCAAAAACGGCTGATTTTCGACAAAAGAGATAACACCCCCCCATTACGTCATGCTTCAGAAATGTGGAAAATGGTCCGTTTTCAAATGTTTTATTTTTGAACGTCAGTTCACATTTGTAGGTGGATCATCAGTGTTAGAGCTAAAATTAGCATGTTTAAAGTGATTTTCATGCTTCCAGGGGCCCAAAACACAAGATTTATGGAATGGTTAAAAGTGCATGAAAATGGCCAATTTACTCACTCTGAGTTCTCAAAAAGGGTTTCTTCACCCCGGGAAGTTAATTAAATACCATTTGGAGGCATTTAATGTTTGAGCAAAAACGGCTGATTTTCGACAAAAGAGATAACACCCCCCCATTACGTCATGCTTCAGAAATGTGGAAAATGGTCCGTTTTCAAATGTTTTATTTTTGAACGTCAGTTCACATTTGTAGGTGGATCATCAGTGTTAGAGCTAAAATTAGCATGTTTAAAGTGATTTTCATGCTTCCAGGGGCCCAAAACACAAGATTTATGGAATGGTTAAAAGTGCATGAAAATGGCCAATTTACTCACTCTGAGTTCTCAAAAAGGGTTTCTTCACCCCGGGAAGTTAATTAAATACCATTTGGAGGCATTTAATGTTCGAGCAAAAACGGCTGATTTTCGACAAAAGAGATAACACCCCCCCATTACGTCATGCTTCAGAAATGTGGAAAATGGTCCGTTTTCAAATGTTTTATTTTTGAACGTCAGTTCACATTTGTAGGTGGATCATCAGTGTTAGAGCTAAAATTAGCATGTTTAAAGTGATTTTCATGCTTCCAGGGGCTCGGGAAGTTAATTAAATACCATTTGGAGGCATTTAATGTTCGAGCAAAAACGGCTGATTTTCGACAAAAGAGATAACACCCCCCCATTACGTCATGCTTCAGAAATGTGGAAAATGGTCCGTTTTCAAATGTTTTATTTTTGAACGTCAGTTCACATTTGTAGGTGGATCATCAGTGTTAGAGCTAAAATTAGCATGTTTAAAGTGATTTTCATGCTTCCAGGGGCTCGGGAAATTAATTAAATACCATTTGGAGGCATTTAATGTTCGAGCAAAAACGGCTGATTTTCGACAAAAGAGATAACACCCCCCCCATTACGTCATGCTTCAGAAATGTGGAAAATGGTCCGTTTTCAAATGTTTTATTTTTGAACGTCAGTTCACATTTGTAGGTGGATCATCAGTGTTAGAGCTAAAATTAGCATGTTTAAAGTGATTTTCATGCTTCCAGGGGCCCAAAACACAAGATTTATGGAATGGTTAAAAGTGCATGAAAATGGCCAATTTACTCACTCTGAGTTCTCAAAAAGGGTTTCTTCACCCCGGGAAGTTAATTAAATACCATTTGGAGGCATTTAATGTTCGAGCAAAAACGGCTGATTTTCGACAAAAGAGATAACACCCCCCCATTACGTCATGCTTCAGAAATGTGGAAAATGGTCCGTTTTCAAATGTTTTATTTTTGAACGTCAGTTCACATTTGTAGGTGGATCATCAGTGTTAGAGCTAAAATTAGCATGTTTAAAGTGATTTTCATGCTTCCAGGGGCTCGGGAAGTTAATTAAATACCATTTGGAGGCATTTAATGTTCGAGCAAAAACGGCTGATTTTCGACAAAAGAGATAACACCCCCCCATTACGTCATGCTTCAGAAATGTGGAAAATGGTCCGTTTTCAAATGTTTTATTTTTGAACGTCAGTTCACATTTGTAGGTGGATCATCAGTGTTAGAGCTAAAATTAGCATGTTTAAAGTGATTTTCATGCTTCCAGGGGCTCGGGAAGTTAATTAAATACCATTTGGAGGCATTTAATGTTCGAGCAAAAACGGCTGATTTTCGACAAAAGAGATAACACCCCCCCATTACGTCATGCTTCAGAAATGTGGAAAATGGTCCGTTTTCAAATGTTTTATTTTTGAACGTCAGTTCACATTTGTAGGTGGATCATCAGTGTTAGAGCTAAAATTAGCATGTTTAAAGTGATTTTCATGCTTCCAGGGGCTCGGGAAGTTAATTAAATACCATTTGGAGGCATTTAATGTTCGAGCAAAAACGGCTGATTTTCGACAAAAGAGATAACACCCCCCCATTACGTCATGCTTCAGAAATGTGGAAAATGGTCCGTTTTCAAATGTTTTATTTTTGAACGTCAGTTCACATTTGTAGGTGGATCATCAGTGTTAGAGCTAAAATTAGCATGTTTAAAGTGATTTTCATGCTTCCAGGGGCCCAAAACACAAGATTTATGGAATGGTTAAAAGTGCATGAAAATGGCCAATTTACTCACTCTGAGTTCTCAAAAAGGGTTTCTTCACCCCGGGAAGTTAATTAAATACCATTTGGAGGCATTTAATGTTCGAGCAAAAACGGCTGATTTTCGACAAAAGAGATAACACCCCCCCATTACGTCATGCTTCAGAAATGTGGAAAATGGTCCGTTTTCAAATGTTTTATTTTTGAACGTCAGTTCACATTTGTAGGTGGATCATCAGTGTTAGAGCTAAAATTAGCATGTTTAAAGTGATTTTCATGCTTCCAGGGGCTCGGGAAGTTAATTAAATACCATTTGGAGGCATTTAATGTTCGAGCAAAAACGGCTGATTTTCGACAAAAGAGATAACACCCCCCCATTACGTCATGCTTCAGAAATGTGGAAAATGGTCCGTTTTCAAATGTTTTATTTTTGAACGTCAGTTCACATTTGTAGGTGGATCATCAGTGTTAGAGCTAAAATTAGCATGTTTAAAGTGATTTTCATGCTTCCAGGGGCTCGGGAAGTTAATTAAATACCATTTGGAGGCATTTAATGTTCGAGCAAAAACGGCTGATTTTCGACAAAAGAGATAACACCCCCCCATTACGTCATGCTTCAGAAATGTGGAAAATGGTCCGTTTTCAAATGTTTTATTTTTGAACGTCAGTTCACATTTGTAGGTGGATCATCAGTGTTAGAGCTAAAATTAGCATGTTTAAAGTGATTTTCATGCTTCCAGGGGCTCGGGAAGTTAATTAAATACCATTTGGAGGCATTTAATGTTCGAGCAAAAACGGCTGATTTTCGACAAAAGAGATAACACCCCCCCATTACGTCATGCTTCAGAAATGTGGAAAATGGTCCGTTTTCAAATGTTTTATTTTTGAACGTCAGTTCACATTTGTAGGTGGATCATCAGTGTTAGAGCTAAAATTAGCATGTTTAAAGTGATTTTCATGCTTCCAGGGGCCCAAAACACAAGATTTATGGAATGGTTAAAAGTGCATGAAAATGGCCAATTTACTCACTCTGAGTTCTCAAAAAGGGTTTCTTCACCCCGGGAAGTTAATTAAATACCATTTGGAGGCATTTAATGTTCGAGCAAAAACGGCTGATTTTCGACAAAAGAGATAACACCCCCCCATTACGTCATGCTTCAGAAATGTGGAAAATGGTCCGTTTTCAAATGTTTTATTTTTGAACGTCAGTTCACATTTGTAGGTGGATCATCAGTGTTAGAGCTAAAATTAGCATGTTTAAAGTGATTTTCATGCTTCCAGGGGCTCGGGAAGTTAATTAAATACCATTTGGAGGCATTTAATGTTCGAGCAAAAACGGCTGATTTTCGACAAAAGAGATAACACCCCCCCATTACGTCATGCTTCAGAAATGTGGAAAATGGTCCGTTTTCGAATGTTTTATTTTTGAACGTCAGTTCACATTTGTAGGTGGATCATCAGTGTTAGAGCTAAAATTAGCATGTTTAAAGTGATTTTCATGCTTCCAGGGGCTCGGGAAGTTAATTAAATACCATTTGGAGGCATTTAATGTTCGAGCAAAAACGGCTGATTTTCGACAAAAGAGATAACACCCCCCCATTACGTCATGCTTCAGAAATGTGGAAAATGGTCCGTTTTCAAATGTTTTATTTTTGAACGTCAGTTCACATTTGTAGGTGGATCATCAGTGTTAGAGCTAAAATTAGCATGTTTAAAGTGATTTTCATGCTTCCAGGGGCTCGGGAAGTTAATTAAATACCATTTGGAGGCATTTAATGTTCGAGCAAAAACGGCTGATTTTCGACAAAAGAGATAACACCCCCCCCATTACGTCATGCTTCAGAAATGTGGAAAATGGTCCGTTTTCAAATGTTTTATTTTTGAACGTCAGTTCACATTTGTAGGTGGATCATCAGTGTTAGAGCTAAAATTAGCATGTTTAAAGTGATTTTCATGCTTCCAGGGGCCCAAAACACAAGATTTTTGGAATGGTTAAAAGTGCATGAAAATGGCCAATTTACTCACTCTGAGTTCTCAAAAAGGGTTTCTTCACCCCGGAAAGTTAATTAAATACCATTTGGAGGCATTTAATGTTCGAGCAAAAACGGCTGATTTTCGACAAAAGAGATAACACCCCCCCATTACGTCATGCTTCAGAAATGTGGAAAATGGTCCGTTTTCAAATGTTTTATTTTTGAACGTCAGTTCACATTTGTAGGTGGATCATCAGTGTTAGAGCTAAAATTAGCATGTTTAAAGTGATTTTCATGCTTCCAGGGGCCCAAAACACAAGATTTATGGAATGGTTAAAAGTGCATGAAAATGGCCAATTTACTCACTCTGAGTTCTCAAAAAGGGTTTCTTCACCCCGGGAAGTTAATTAAATACCATTTGGAGGCATTTAATGTTCAAGCAAAAACGGCTGATTTTCGACAAAAGAGATAACACCCCCCCATTACGTCATGCTTCAGAAATGTGGAAAATGGTCCGTTTTCAAATGTTTTATTTTTGAATGTCAGTTCACATTTGTAGGTGGATCATCAGTGTTAGAGCTAAAATTAGCATGTTTAAAGTGATTTTCATGCTTCTTGGGGCCCAAAACACAAGATTTATGGAATGGTTAAAAGTGCATGAAAATGGCCAATTTACTCACTCTGAGTTCTCAAAAAGGGTTTCTTCACCCCGGGAAGTTAATTAAATACCATTTGGAGGCATTTAATGTTCGAGCAAAAACGGCTGATTTTCGACAAAAGAGATAACACCCCCCCATTACGTCATGCTTCAGAAATGTGGAAAATGGTCCGTTTTCAAATGTTTTATTTTTGAACGTCAGTTCACATTTGTAGGTGGATCATCAGTGTTAGAGCTAAAATTAGCATGTTTAAAGTGATTTTCATGCTTCCAGGGGCTCGGGAAGTTAATTAAATACCATTTGGAGGCATTTAATGTTCGAGCAAAAACGGCTGATTTTCGACAAAAGAGATAACACCCCCCCATTACGTCATGCTTCAGAAATGTGGAAAATGGTCCGTTTTCAAATGTTTTATTTTTGAACGTCAGTTCACATTTGTAGGTGGATCATCAGTGTTAGAGCTAAAATTAGCATGTTTAAAGTGATTTTCATGCTTCCAGGGGCCCAAAACACAAGATTTATGGAATGGTTAAAAGTGCATGAAAATGGCCAATTTACTCACTCTGAGTTCTCAAAAAGGGTTTTTTCACCCCGGGAAGTTAATTAAATACCATTTGGAGGCATTTAATGTTCGAGCAAAAACGGCTGATTTTCGACAAAAGAGATAACACCCCCCCATTACGTCATGCTTCAGAAATGTGGAAAATGGTCCGTTTTCAAATGTTTTATTTTTGAACGTCAGTTCACATTTGTAGGTGGATCATCAGTGTTAGAGCTAAAATTAGCATGTTTAAAGTGATTTTCATGCTTCCAGGGGCCCAAAACACAAGATTTATGGAATGGTTAAAAGTGCATGAAAATGGCCAATTTACTCACTCTGAGTTCTCAAAAAGGGTTTCTTCACCCCGGGAAGTTAATTAAATACCATTTGGAGGCATTTAATGTTCGAGCAAAAACGGCTGATTTTCGACAAAAGAGATAACACCCCCCCATTACGTCATGCTTCAGAAATGTGGAAAATGGTCCGTTTTCAAATGTTTTATTTTTGAACGTCAGTTCACATTTGTAGGTGGATCATCAGTGTTAGAGCTAAAATTAGCATGTTTAAAGTGATTTTCATGCTTCCAGGGGCCCAAAACACAAGATTTATGGAATGGTTAAAAGTGCATGAAAATGGCCAATTTACTCACTCTGAGTTCTCAAAAAGGGTTTCTTCACCCCGGGAAGTTAATTAAATACCATTTGGAGGCATTTAATGTTCGAGCAAAAACGGCTGATTTTCGACAAAAGAGATAACACCCCCCCATTACGTCATGCTTCAGAAATGTGGAAAATGGTCCGTTTTCAAATGTTTTATTTTTGAACGTCAGTTCACATTTGTAGGTGGATCATCAGTGTTAGAGCTAAAATTAGCATGTTTAAAGTGATTTTCATGCTTCCAGGGGCTCGGGAAGTTAATTAAATACCATTTGGAGGCATTTAATGTTCGAGCAAAAACGGCTGATTTTCGACAAAAGAGATAACACCCCCCCATTACGTCATGCTTCAGAAATTTGGAAAATGGTCCGTTTTCAAATGTTTTATTTTTGAACGTCAGTTCACATTTGTAGGTGGATCATCAGTGTTAGAGCTAAAATTAGCATGTTTAAAGTGATTTTCATGCTTCCAGGGGCTCGGGAAATTAATTAAATACCATTTGGAGGCATTTAATGTTCGAGCAAAAACGGCTGATTTTCGACAAAAGAGATAACACCCCCCCCCATTACGTCATGCTTCAGAAATGTGGAAAATGGTCCGTTTTCAAATGTTTTATTTTTGAACGTCAGTTCACATTTGTAGGTGGATCATCAGTGTTAGAGCTAAAATTAGCATGTTTAAAGTGATTTTCATGCTTCCAGGGGCCCAAAACACAAGATTTATGGAATGGTTAAAAGTGCATGAAAATGGCCAATTTACTCACTCTGAGTTCTCAAAAAGGGTTTCTTCACCCCGGGAAGTTAATTAAATACCATTTGGAGGCATTTAATGTTCGAGCAAAAACGGCTGATTTTCGACAAAAGAGATAACACCCCCCCATTACGTCATGCTTCAGAAATGTGGAAAATGGTCCGTTTTCAAATGTTTTATTTTTGAACGTCAGTTCACATTTGTAGGTGGATCATCAGTGTTAGAGCTAAAATTAGCATGTTTAAAGTGATTTTCATGCTTCCAGGGGCTCGGGAAGTTAATTAAATACCATTTGGAGGCATTTAATGTTCGAGCAAAAACGGCTGATTTTCGACAAAAGAGATAACACCCCCCCATTACGTCATGCTTCAGAAATGTGGAAAATGGTCCGTTTTCAAATGTTTTATTTTTGAACGTCAGTTCACATTTGTAGGTGGATCATCAGTGTTAGAGCTAAAATTAGCATGTTTTAAAGTGATTTTCATGCTTCCAGGGGCTTGGGAAGTTAATTAAATACCATTTGGAGGCATTTAATGTTCGAGCAAAAACGGCTGATTTTCGACAAAAGAGATAACACCCCCCCATTACGTCATGCTTCAGAAATGTGGAAAATGGTCCGTTTTCAAATGTTTTATTTTTGAACGTCAGTTCACATTTGTAGGTGGATCATCAGTGTTAGAGCTAAAATTAGCATGTTTAAAGTGATTTTCATGCTTCCAGGGGCTCGGGAAGTTAATTAAATACCATTTGGAGGCATTTAATGTTCGAGCAAAAACGGCTGATTTTCGACAAAAGAGATAACACCCCCCCATTACGTCATGCTTCAGAAATGTGGAAAATGGTCCGTTTTCAAATGTTTTATTTTTGAACGTCAGTTCACATTTGTAGGTGGATCATCAGTGTTAGAGCTAAAATTAGCATGTTTAAAGTGATTTTCATGCTTCCAGGGGCCCAAAACACAAGATTTATGGAATGGTTAAAAGTGCATGAAAATGGCCAATTTACTCACTCTGAGTTCTCAAAAAGGGTTTCTTCACCCCGGGAAGTTAATTAAATACCATTTGGAGGCATTTAATGTTCGAGCAAAAACGGCTGATTTTCGACAAAAGAGATAACACCCCCCCATTACGTCATGCTTCAGAAATGTGGAAAATGGTCCGTTTTCAAATGTTTTATTTTTGAACGTCAGTTCACATTTGTAGGTGGATCATCAGTGTTAGAGCTAAAATTAGCATGTTTAAAGTGATTTTCATGCTTCCAGGGGCTCGGGAAGTTAATTAAATACCATTTGGAGGCATTTAATGTTCGAGCAAAAACGGCTGATTTTCGACAAAAGAGATAACACCCCCCCATTACGTCATGCTTCAGAAATGTGGAAAATGGTCCGTTTTCAAATGTTTTATTTTTGAACGTCAGTTCACATTTGTAGGTGGATCATCAGTGTTAGAGCTAAAATTAGCATGTTTAAAGTGATTTTCATGCTTCCAGGGGCTCGGGAAGTTAATTAAATACCATTTGGAGGCATTTAATGTTCGAGCAAAAACGGCTGATTTTCGACAAAAGAGATAACACCCCCCCATTACGTCATGCTTCAGAAATGTGGAAAATGGTCCGTTTTCAAATGTTTTATTTTTGAACGTCAGTTCACATTTGTAGGTGGATCATCAGTGTTAGAGCTAAAATTAGCATGTTTAAAGTGATTTTCATGCTTCCAGGGGCTCGGGAAGTTAATTAAATACCATTTGGAGGCATTTAATGTTCGAGCAAAAACGGCTGATTTTCGACAAAAGAGATAACACCCCCCCATTACGTCATGCTTCAGAAATGTGGAAAATGGTCCGTTTTCAAATGTTTTATTTTTGAACGTCAGTTCACATTTGTAGGTGGATCATCAGTGTTAGGGCTAAAATTAGCATGTTTAAAGTGATTTTCATGCTTCCAGGGGCCCAAAACACAAGATTTATGGAATGGTTAAAAGTGCATGAAAATGGCCAATTTACTCACTCTGAGTTCTCAAAAAGGGTTTCTTCACCCCGGGAAGTTAATTAAATACCATTTGGAGGCATTTAATGTTCGAGCAAAAACGGCTGATTTTCGACAAAAGAGATAACACCCCCCCATTACGTCATGCTTCAGAAATGTGGAAAATGGTCCGTTTTCAAATGTTTTATTTTTGAACGTCAGTTCACATTTGTAGGTGGATCATCAGTGTTAGAGCTAAAAGTAGCATGTTTAAAGTGATTTTCATGCTTCCAGGGGCTCGGGAAGTTAATTAAATACCATTTGGAGGCATTTAATGTTCGAGCAAAAACGGCTGATTTTCGACAAAAGAGATAACACCCCCCCATTACGTCATGCTTCAGAAATGTGGAAAATGGTCCGTTTTCAAATGTTTTATTTTTGAACGTCAGTTCACATTTGTAGGTGGATCATCAGTGTTAGAGCTAAAATTATCATGTTTAAAGTGATTTTCATGCTTCCAGGGGCCCAAAACACAAGATTTATGGAATGGTTAAAAGTGCATGAAAATGGCCAATTTACTCACTCTGAGTTCTCAAAAAGGGTTTCTTCACCCCGGGAAGTTAATTAAATACCATTTGGAGGCATTTAATGTTCGAGCAAAAACGGCTGATTTTCGACAAAAGAGATAACACCCCCCCCATTACGTCATGCTTCAGAAATGTGGAAAATGGTCCGTTTTCAAATGTTTTATTTTTGAACGTCAGTTCACATTTGTAGGTGGATCATCAGTGTTAGAGCTAAAATTAGCATGTTTAAAGTGATTTTCATGCTTCCAGGGGCCCAAAACACAAGATTTATGGAATGGTTAAAAGTGCATGAAAATGGCCAATTTACTCACTCTGAGTTCTCAAAAAGGGTTTTTTCACCCCGGGAAGTTAATTAAATACCATTTGGAGGCATTTAATGTTCGAGCAAAAACGGCTGATTTTCGACAAAAGAGATAACACCCCCCCATTACGTCATGCTTCAGAAATGTGGAAAATGGTCCGTTTTCAAATGTTTTATTTTTGAACGTCAGTTCACATTTGTAGGTGGATCATCAGTGTTAGAGCTAAAATTATCATGTTTAAAGTGATTTTCATGCTTCCAGGGGCCCAAAACACAAGATTTATGGAATGGTTAAAAGTGCATGAAAATGGCCAATTTACTCACTCTGAGTTCTCAAAAAGGGTTTCTTCACCCCGGGAAGTTAATTAAATACCATTTGGAGGCATTTAATGTTCGAGCAAAAACGGCTGATTTTCGACAAAAGAGATAACACCCCCCCATTACGTCATGCTTCAGAAATGTGGAAAATGGTCCGTTTTCAAATGTTTTATTTTGAACGTCAGTTCACATTTGTAGGTGGATCATCAGTGTTAGAGCTAAAATTATCATGTT
>NW_028248730.1:0-98068 GCF_964263255.1 Lissotriton vulgaris
GTATATCCAGAATTACAGAGAGCTGGGGGAAAGGAAGGCCATTGCAGGGGGAACAGTAAACAGAGTACCAAAAAAGAGCAAGCTGAGTATGTG
This sequence comes from Lissotriton vulgaris, assembly GCF_964263255.1. Classification (NCBI taxonomy): domain Eukaryota; kingdom Metazoa; phylum Chordata; class Amphibia; order Caudata; family Salamandridae; genus Lissotriton; species Lissotriton vulgaris. The sequence goes on from NW_028248730.1 coordinate 94, forward strand.
AGCCAATCAAGTAAATACTTGCTGGCAGATTGTAAATAAAGTAGTGCACATGTTCACCGTGGTGTGTAAATAAAGTAGTGCACAATATTAGTCTGGGCTTGAAAGGTTACAAAATATCTACAATGCCTCCCACTGAAATTGGTCAGGGTCTCCAGAGGGAGGGAGACCTGACATATGACATAAAAGGGGAGAAGACTCAGAGACGACAAGGGTGTGTGGGCACATGCTCCACAGAGAGCATGAGCTCACAGTGTAGTAGTAATTAAGGAATGGCTATGTATGGAATGGAAGTTGACACACAGGATATAGAGACATATCTAAGTAAAGACAGAAATAGGGGTGATGCGCCTGGACGAAAGATGTTATTGTAGGTCGATCCAGGGTATATCATTGTTCAGGCCGTTGATATGTGTGCAAAACTGGAACACCCAACATTGCTCCTTTCTAAACAGGGTAGTTTCACTCACAGTTGCATGTTACCTGCCCGCCATTTTGAAGTGGGACTAGTTCTCTAAGGTGGCACGCCAGAGATTGTTGAATGCGCGGCCGCCATATTGGAGCTGTAAAAAAGGCTAATGATGTACATTTATTTATTTATTTATTTATTTTATGCAATTTTTAAAGCGCGCAAATACCCAGATGGGTGTCTCTGCGCTAAAATAACAGGACTCTCACTGTGGTAAAAAAAAAATTAAAAAAATTATATTGAGAACAACCATGTTTTGAGTTTTTTTCTGAAGTTAATCAGAGTGGGAGCTGTTTTAATATGGAGGGGTAGAGTATTCCAGAGTTTGGCTGTTGAGATGGTAAAGCATCTGTCTCCCCAATTGGCCCTTCTTGTCCGAGGAACCTTTAGCAAATGGGCTGATAAAGAACGTAGAGTTCTTGAGTGTTCGAGTGGGCAGAATGCTTTTTTTAGATATAGTGGGCCTAGATTGTTGATGGCTTTGTAGGCAATGCATAAAGCCTTAAATTTAGTCCGGTTCCTCACTGGGAGCCAGTGCAGCTGTCGAATATACGGGGAGATGGATGCAAACTTGGGGATGTTTAGTAAGGTCCTGGCCGAAGCATTTTGGACCATCTGCAGTCTGTTGAGGACCTTTTCTTGGGCATTCAGCAGAAGGGCATTACAGTAATCTGTTCTAGAGAAGACCAGAGTACTGATTAACGTTTTGCCCGCAGAAGGAGGTAGGTACGGAATTAGTTTTTTAATCCTCTTTAAGATGTAAAAAGATGAGGAGACCACCGAGTTGGCATGTTGGTGGAAAGTCAGTTTGTTGTCAAATGTGACTCCTAGATTACGTACCTTGGTCACCGGTTGAGGAGGCATTCCCATCTCAGTTGGCCACCATTGGGGGGGACCAGATAGGTTCCAGTTTCCCGAATGTCATCACCTCTGTCTTGTCAGAGTTTAACTTAAGACAGTTTGATGACATCCAGGAACTTATTGCCCTCATTCCCTTTTGGAAGTTAGCCGCAACCGTTATACCATCGTTATATATGGATAACACAAATTGAGTGTCGTCTGCATAGGTTGTAAGGGCGATTCCATAGGATTTTATAACCCTCGCTAAGTCCGACACATAGATGTTAAAAAGTGTCGGGCTCAGCGAGGAGCCCTGAGGTACTCCACAAGGGAGAGAGAAAGTCTGGGAGATATAGTTTCCCATCTTCACCGTCTGAGGACGGTTAGCCAGAAATGAGGCAAGAAGTTCTTCGGCTTTGTTTTTTATTCCTATGGCTGAGAGACGGTCGATCAAGGTGGCATGATCGACCGTGTCAAAGGCCGCGGAGAGGTCCAAGAGTATTAGTACCGCGGCTCCTCCCTTATCCATTGTGATCCTTATCTCATCTGTTGCTTTCAGTAGCGCTGTCTCTGTTCCATGACCCTGTCTGAACCCGAATTGGGTGTCATCGAGTAAATTGTTTTCGTTTATGAATTTAGAAATTTGTGTATTCATAATTTTTTCGAAAATTTTAGCAGGGAAAGGAAGGCAGGCAATTGGTCTATAGCTGGCTGGAAGGAGAGGATCTAATGTGGGCTTTTTTAAAAGTGGTTTAATTATGGCCTCCTTCCAAACCGATGGATATATCCCAGATGAAAACATTGCATTACAGATGGTAGTCAGAGCGGGGGAGATGGCTTCCGGGATGAGATTAAGGATGGTGGGAGGGCAAGGGTCAACTGCTGACCCCGATTTGGTGCGAGCGACAAGAAGTTTGATATGTTCCTGCGTAGTGGGTTCGAAGGCAGAAAAGGTTGGTGCCTTATTAAGAGAAGGTGCCATGGGTGTGGAGGAGGAAGGGGAGCGGGAAAAGGTTGAGAAGATAGCACTGACTTTGTTTTCGAAGAATGTTGCTAGCGAATCCGAGAGAGACTGTGATCCATCTGAGCGTGGAGCAGGCGGGTTAGATAGATGAATGACTGTCTGAAATAGTTCTCTTGTAGAATTTTTTGCCTGATTAATTTGGGACGTATAATAGCATGTTTTTTCCAATGTGATGAGTTTTTTGTATTTGGAGAGAGAGTTTTTGTAGGCAGTTTTGTCAATTGGACTGTAGTGGCGGCGCCACTGCCTTTCCAGGTTCCTGCAATGTTGTTTTTGCAGTCGTAGGGGTTCCGTGAACCAAGGGGCCGGGGGAAGCTTGCTACTGCGATAGGAGGTTTTGATCGGGGCTAACTTATTGCAAGCAGTGTTTAAATTGCTCAGATAGTGGATGGACGCTGATGTAGGATCCTGTTCGTTAGGGATGGTGCTACTTAGCATCATCTCTGCGATTTGGTCAGTGTTAATATTTTTCCAGTCTCTGAAGGAGACTGGAGAGGTAGAAGTATTGGGAGAGGTGCAGGGATTGGTTTTTATGGAGAAACAGACGGCTGCATGATCCGTCCAAGTAAGTGGGATTACCTTAGAGACAGATATTTGAGGATTGCTGGTGAATAGTCCATCTAAGGTATGTCCCGCTTGGTGTGTGGGTTGTTTAACAATTTGCAGCTAGGTCATTGATTAAGAGCGAGGTGTCTGGGTCATCTATTGTTTCGAGATGAAAGTTGAAATCTCCCAATAAAGTGAAATCTGGAGATCCTACTGAGGCCTCAATTAGGTTACCAACATTTGTGAGGAATTTTGACCTAGACCTGGGAGGGCGGTAAATTAACATGCCTTTGAATGAATGTTTGTCAGAAAGGCCGATGGTGAAAGAAAAAGCCTCACACTCAGTGAAGTTAGGTTCCACAATTGTAACTTTAAAATGATCTTTATAAATGACGGCTATACCTCCACCTTTTCTTTTAGGTCTATCTAGTCTGCTTACGCAGTAGTTTGTTGGAGTGGCCGCTCTAAAATCTGGGCCAGAGGAGTCATCCCCCCATGTCTCCGTGATGAATACCATATCTAAGTTATGTGAGTCGATTAACTCGGAGATTTCAATTTTGTGTTTGGGGAGAGATCGCACATTTATAAGTGCTGCTAGGACCTGTTGGGGGGAGGTCGTGGGAGGGGTAGGTGTATGTCCTGTGCACGTAGAACATTTGTGAGGGCCAATACTGGAATTGGTATATAGCAAATGTGGTAGGGCATGGGGCACCTCAGCTGTGACCCTGAAATTTAGTAGTTGGGCGGAGGTGTAGGTAAGTACCTCCGTATTGAGACGCGGGAGTGACACAGGTGGAATAAGGGTGGTGGCCCTAGGCCCGGCCTCCGCGCGGACGAGCGCAGACGAGCTTGCCTTTGGCGCGCAATCATCGAGCCCGCTGCGCTCGTCCGCTGCGCTTCCGGTTAGGGAGCATGATTTATGGTGAATAGCGATGTGGTGAGGGGGCGTGGCCAGCGTCCGTGGGCGTGTCCGCGGGTCGAGCAATGGCGGAGTAGCTCCAGCAACACTCACCGGCTGCAGCGTGCAATCGGCTGGGCGGGGTGTAGGGAAATGATAGGCAGTGGCCGAGGTTAAGTCCAGTGAACACGTTATCACATATAATATTAAATTTTTTTACAAGCAATGAGAAAACACCCGGCTTTCCGCCTCAGGAGCGAGTTCTGAAAAACACTGCGCTAGCAGTCAGCGCGCGTTTTAAGTAGTGTGGTGAGGGGGCGTGGCCAGCGTCCGTGGGCGTGTCCGCAGGTCGAGCAATGGACATGGACAGCCCTATGGAAATGTGTAATATAGTGTATAGAAAATAACGGGGACACCATATTGCACAGATTGTTGGTTCATTTGGAAGATGTGGTGCATAACGTATGGCAAAATCGGCAAGTGGGTGTGTATATGTGTTTACAAAGCATGCCGGATGGCAATATGGATCGGGTAGTGGTATATCCAGAAATACAGAGAGCTGAGGGAAAGGAAGGCCATTAAATTGGGAACAGTAAACAGAGTACCATAAGAGGGCAAGCTGAGTATGTGAGCAAATCAAGTAAATACTCGCTGGCAGATTGTAAATAAAGTAGCGCACATGTTCACCGGCGGTGTGTAAATAAAGTAGTGCACAATATTAGTCTGGGCCTGGAAGGTTACAGAATATCTACAATGCCTCCCATTGAAATTGGGCATGGTCTCCAGAGGAAGGGAGACCTGACATATGACATAAAAGGGGAGAAGACTCAGAGACGACAAGGGAGTGTGGGCACATGCTCCACAGAGAGCATGAGTTTACAGTGTAGTAGTAATTAGGAAATGGCTGTGTATGAAATGGAAGTTGACACACAGGATATAGAGACATATCTAAGTAAAGACAGATCTAAAGAAATGAGGAGGCCAAGGAAAGGAATTTCCTTCTTGGATTTTGATAGGGTGAACTTCAGGTATAGATCCATTGAGCTAATCCAGAGGTGACATTCTTGGCATCTTTCTTCTGTGCCACCTCAGAGAATCAGAATGTCATCAATGTAATGTTTCCATTTAATGATGTCAGTCTGGTAAGGGTTGGTATGGGAGAACACATAAGAGGATTCGATCAATCTACAATAGTTCCTTTCATTCAGGCACATGTCCCCTATTTCTGTCCCTCCTTAGATATGTCTCCAGACCCTATGAGTCACCTTCCATTCCATACACAGACATTTCTTTATTCTACTAAACAGTAAACTCATGCGCTCTGTGCAGCATGTGCCTACACAACCTTGTTGTATTACGGTTTTTAGAGACGAATGCAGAAAACCTGCATTGTGATACAAATTATACACAGTAGCATTATGGTATATATCAGTGAATAGGCGAATGCCTCGCGATACAAATTACATTGAGGAGTCCTATTTGCAGACCAACTGACAAGCTAAAGGGTCACTTTATCATTGAAATTAGAAAGCGCAGAGACTGAAGCCTGTGTTCCTATGATGACCAGTGGGTCAAGCTACACATCGTGGATAAGGAGTTAATATTAACTTTGGGACAACGAGTGAAGACACGCAACTTGGTTCCCTATTTTAGGGGTCAGCAATATTCTTGGGTTGCCCTTTGTGTTAGTCCTGATGAAGACTCGCATGGCCCAGGAACAGCTGTATGCCGGTTTTTGGAGACGAATGCAGAAAACCTGCATCGTGATACAAATTATACCCAGTAGCATTATGGTATATATCATTGAATAGGCGAATGCCTCGCGATACAAATTACATTGAGGAGTCCTAATTGCAGACCAACTGACAAGCTAAAGGGTCACTTTATCATTGAAATTAGAAAGCGCTGAGACTGAAACCTGTGTTCCTTTGATGACCAGTGGGTCAAGCTACACACCAGGGATAAGGAGTTAATATTAACTTTGGAACAACGAGTGAAGACATGCCACTTGGTCCCCTATTTTAGGGTTCAGCAATATTCTTGGGTTGCCCTTTGTGTTAGTCCTGATGAAGACTCGCATGGCCCAGGTCCAACTTACCTATAGGCCCTAAGACGAGTCAAAACGTCAATGCTCCTTCTTTTAAAACCTGGATCCTGCGACAATTTTTCATGTGCAAATATCCTTTAGAAGCGATGTTCTCCCTTTATTGAAAAATGTGTATACAATTTATACGTGAGGCCAGGTTATTGTAGGACGGTGAACTGTGGAACCGATCCTTTGTATAGTAAATTTGTGAATAATTTTATGCCCTTATCTGAACATTCCCTTCTTTAATCACCTTATACTTTCCATATTCTTTGCACGCTCTCTTTGGGCAACCTTGAAGCTTCTATCTTTGGATATTTTTTTTGAGATATAATGAATTAAAATTGCCACGGATTGTGTAATTATTGCTGTTGCATTTTTTCTCCTTATGTGAATTCTGTACATTTACTGATTAGGGTTGATCTAAATGACATACCCCTAAATGATATGGAAACATTGATCATGTACTGATTGATTCAGTTTAATGAAAGAAAGGGTCACGGACCACTGTTTTTCAATATCATTACGCTATAAAGCCAGGCTGGGCAAGGGTCCCCAGTAACTTTGTCAGAAACACAAATGATATTAACTTGCTAGGAACTTGTGTTCCAGTAAGACGGAATTACTGTCAGTCCCCTGTATTCAATGATCTAGATGGGGTGGAAGATCTTTTTCCTATCTGGCTCCTACCTTTTGGAGCACACTGCCATTTAATGTCAGAACCTGTCCAGAGTATAATAAATTTAGGAAAGCACTAAAAATTATTCTGTTTTCATTCAGTTTTAACCTGTTGTACTGACTGTGCACCAAGATACCCTGGAGAGTGTGCACCAAGATATTCTGGAGAGGGTGATTCTGCACATTATCAAATTCATTCATCTGTTTATTAATTAATTAATTCATTCATTCATTCGTTCATTCACATTGTTTGACATTAAAGGGGTGACATATACTATTACCACTCCAATCTAAACCAATTTTGAAATAAAAGTATTGGACACTAAAAGGATGTCATTTACTATTCCCACTCCAACCTATACCAATTTGAAGTATGTGTGGGACACTAGAGGGTTGAAAATGTTATTCCTACTCTAATCTAAACCAATTTGGGGACAGTGTTGTACACTAAAGTAGTGACATATTATATTCCCACTCCAATCTAAACCAATGTGGAGAAAGTGCTGTACACTAAAAAGGTGTTAAGTACTTTTCCCACTCCAACCTATACCAATTTTGGGAAGGGACACTAAAAGGGTCACATTTATTATTCCCACTCCAATCTATACCAATTTCAAGAAGGTGTGGGACACTAAAGGGGTTACATATACTATTCCCACTCCAATCTAAACCCATTTGGGGAGAGTGTTAGACATTAAAGGGGTGATATGGACTAGTCCCACTCCAATGTAAACACATTTGGGGGAAATGTAGGGCATTAGAGAGTTGACATATACTATTCCCACTCCACTTTAAAACAATTTAGAGAAAGTATTGGATTAAAGGAGTGTCATTTACTATTCCCACTCCAACCTATACCAATTTGGGGAAGATGTTAGCCACTAAAAGGATAGCATTTACTATTCCCACTCTAATCTATTCCAATTTGAAGAAGGTGTTGGACACTAATGACGCGAACCAGGTAAGTATCATGTTCTCTAAGTCATGGGGCAGAAACAAGTTTTCTTTAAAATTCTGCTCGTTCAAGTCAGTTCAAGCCAAATGAACCACTGCCATGTCAAATTTCATCGATTAACAAACACCAACAGGATGAGCTTGAATCGATAACAAAATCTCCCAAACCAAACAGTATAAATACAAGGAGAAAACATGCAGCGATGTTCCCAATCCCAGATTTTAAGCTGAAATTTCCATGACGCTTAAAAATCTTGAAGTTAACAATGCCGAACCAATAGTCCATCAAAGTCAATCCTGAGCCAATACTCCATCAAAGTGAATCCTGAGATTGGCCAACAGAGCAGAGTTTTATTTTCTTTAACACCCAAGAGCCCTCTGATAAATCTTTAAAATGTCAATTTAAATCACAGTTTGAGGATTACCCATAAGAAACACAGGTATTCTCTCACTAACTCCTTGTGTTAGGATCTTCTTCTGTATCCTGCTGACTACGTCAGTGAAGCATTCCATAAATGAAAGACTAGATACAGGAAGGCTGTTGTTGTAGATGTATTCATTACAAAGAAGATCCCATCCATCAGCTGGTAGGCAGAGGCATAAACTGACACTCTGTCCTGGTTACCACTCGTTCTATATGGAACAATCATTACATACTTAAAATTCTTTATTACATGCTTAAGATTCTATTATTGAGAAGTCTGTGAGTCGGTTTTTGAGTGTTCAGAAAATTGGCGCACAACTTGTTACGGTAGGATTTATTTGAAAGGATATTCTGGTAGGTGCTTATTGGCCAGAGGAAAACCTTAACCTCTGTAATGAAAAGAAGGACAAAAACCTCCTTTTCGTTTAATTTGGGCAAAAAGGGTCCAGAGCACACAATTCGGTATCTGTAGATTGGCTTATCTTAAAGTAGTGTTGGTAGGGATAGACTGTACAAAGTATATAGTTTTCAAAAGTTGTCGGTGAATAAAACTTATGAAAACTATATACTTTGTACAGTCTATCCCTACCAACACTACTTTAAGATAAACCAATCTACAGATACCGAATTGTGTGCTCTGGACCCTTTTTGCCTAATATTCTATTATGCTTGTAGTAAATCATATAAACAAGGCAGAAAAGTGGGAACACCACAGAGAGCTATAGAAACAAGCATTGGCAAAGCCAATAGGGTTCGCCTATGCATACTCTATTGAGTTTGTCAATGTTTCTTTTACATATTGCAGAGCAGTCGAGCTGCTGTGCATATACCGTAAAAAAAAAAAAAAATACTGCCATGAATTGCAGCAAAGGTGTTCTGTTAAATATTTGAAATACGTAAAGCAAAGTCAAAGCTTCTCCTTACCATGAACAGTGTGTCTTTGAAGCTGCCAATGGAATAGCAGCTGTCTCCAGGGCTAACGGCATCAGTGAGGACCATGTGCAGGTTCAAGGCAAGAAAATGGCTAAGGGAACAATTAATATATAAAACCGGACATGTATCCGCAGCTTTTCTAAGTTGTGTGATCTTGGGCAAATGTTGTTGTCTGTCTGTGTTTCTGAAATAATATGTTGTAAGCATATGAAGTGTTTAAAATGTTGTGATCGCTGCTATACTTCCCTGTATATGTAACTAGGCATTGCTCTTTAGTAAAAACAATGTAAGGGGCTTCTCTGCTCACCCATTTACCTAATATTTGACTGTACATTTAATGCAAATCAGAGCTGAGGAGTGGGGACGGTGTTCTAACTAGATGATCTCCCCCGTCGGTTTGATCTCCCCCTACGTCAGAGGGGAGATTAAAAATACAGCTCAAAGCTAACTATCTCCTCTTCCCCGTCGGTTTGATCTCCCCCTGTCAGAGGGGAGATTACAGTTACAGCCTTAAGCTAACTAGCTCCGCTCCCGTAGTTATGGTCTCCCCCTCCGGGGCTCACAAATACATCTATAAGCTGCTTTTTTAGCCTGGTCCTATGTCCATGCCTCTTATGGCATGTGTAAAGTTGGCATATATTTATTAATTTATTTATTTTATGCGTTGTTTATTTTTTATAGCGCGGACTTTACCCAGGTGTCAGAGGGCTTCACAAAAGGAACAGATCTGATACATGAGAACATTAGAGTGAACAAATTACAAAAGCAGACGTTAAGTTTCATGAGGCTAAAGTGACAATTGTGAGCAAACAAAATACAAGAGGAAGCAAAAGGTGCATTACATGAGGAAAAAGTGACGTGTGCTGGTTTTCAAAAGCGTACTAAGTACAAGTTTTGGTATAATACTGCAATATATGGCAAACACTCAAACACAAGAACAAACGTTACGTAGGCAATGGTGGCACTTGTGCAAGTATCTAAAGCAAACAAAATGTAAGAGGTAGCAAACTGTGTTACAAGAGAAAAGTGACGTATGCTTGTTAGAAAAGAGTACCAAACACAGGTAGAAGGATAATACTGCAATGAATGGCAGACACTCCAACCACAAGAACACACTGGGAAGGCCCTTCCAAAGTCATGGACAAAAGGATTCTCTATAATGGAGGGTCTTCCTTCAGATAGTATAGAGGGTGTGAATTATACTTGGAAGTGTCTTTGAAGGAGGAGAACTTTGAGGGCAGTTTTGAAGGCCTGGGGGGAGGTGGTGGTCCGAAGCTGCGACGGAAGTGAGTTCCAGATTCTCACTGCATTGCCTGAAAAGGATTGGGCCATCGATCTTTCCTTCTTTGAAAATGGGAGGATCAAGCAGTACATTTTCCGCATTACATGATGGTCTAGAGCCTCCAGAGAGTTTCAGTTTATTCGCCAGCTAGCGAGGAGAGGAGGAGTTCAAGGCTTTGTGTGTGATACAGGCAGTCTTGTAGATAGATCATGCCTCGATGGGAAGCCAGCAGAGGGTGGATAGCATGAGACTGATGTGGTCGCTTCTTTTGGCCCCATAAATGAAGCGAGCTGCTCAATGGAGAACAGATTTAAGGGGGGACAGGTGGGATTTGGGGAGGCCAGTGAGAAGAGAATTGCAGTAGTCCAGTCTGGAGCGGACCAGCGATTGGACCAGGGTTTTGAGGTCTTGCTCCGTGAATAAGCGACAAATTCCCCAAAGAAAGCGCAGTTGGTATCGAGCAGACTTTGCAATGGAGTTGATGTGGGAGATTAGATTGAGTTTTTGTCAAGTATGACACCCAGGGATTTGCGCTGTCGACAATGATGGGTGTATTGTTAAGTAGATTCATCTGATCCATCCATGATTGAACCGGGGGAGGAGAGAGTGGGGAGGAGAGGAGGGGGAATTCAGTTTTGGGGGTATTTAGAATCAGTTGATGTGTTCACATCCAGTTTTGAATGGAGTCCAGAGTAGAGTTTAGGACGGAGAGATCGTGAGTGGAGGCAACCTTGTGGTAGATTTCAGTGTCGTCTGCGTAGAGATGATAGTGGACCCCGGATTTGCTTAGGAGATCTCCCAGTGGTTCTAAATAGAGATTGAACAGTGTGGGTGCAAGTATAGAGCCTTGAGAAACACCTTGACCTACTGCCAAAGGAGATGATAGACTGTTGGCTATTTTGATCATTTGGGATCTATCAGAGAGGAAGGAAGCAAACAATTTAAGCACAGTGCCCTCAAAGCCCATTCTCTGTTGAAGAGTGATGAGGAGAGTGTTGTGATTGACAGTGTCAAAAGCTGCAGAAAGGTCAAGAGAATTAGAAGACAATAATTGTGAATATATTTTCGTATGTAGCATATGCATACGGTAAAAGAACATTTTTGTTTTCACCAATTCTTTGGTTTCTAAAGAATTTTTAGATTTTGACAAAGTAGTATTTTTTGTTAGAATACCAAAATGTTTTATACATATATTTATACCTACATATATATCACAATACTTATAACAATGAGAAAGAAGAATCCAGCAAAGTACAATTAATATGCTATTTGTTGATAAATTGTGTACTCCTACATTTGCGCTCCATTGCCTTCAACCTATTTGCTCCAAAAACCTAAGGAGGGGGCTTTCAAACTATGCAACTACATGTCTGAATCATGGTTGCATCTTCTTTTTTGTTATCCCGCCCTTGACGCTGCCAGAAGACTTATTTTAAAACCCTTATATTTAAAAAGGGGCATCAGTACATCTTGGGAGGCATCTGCTCTCTGCTTTACTCCCCAGATATTCAAGTGCTTGCATGGTCTGGAAAATATGTGAGACTCCTGGACAGTCTGTTTTCACCCTCTTCTGTCCGCACCCTATCATTTCCCCTCCTCTCCCCAAAAACTCATCACCGACTTTATTTGCACTTTGCCATAGCGTCTCTGTACCAAACCATTTTATCCTTGGTTTTGGAAACCAGTTACAAGATTACAATAGTAACCACAATACTGCTTCGTCACTAATATGTGTATCAATTTAAATATTGATGGTTTGCTTTGTTTATGGTTTTTAACATTGTAACAGCGCTATGATGACATTTTATTGCATTAGTTTTAATCAACTGTGCTAATTTAATAAACTAGACTGCCATTCATTTGATCATTTGAATTTTTTTTTTAAAGCACTTATAAGTCTAGCGAGAAGCACTATGTTCAGATTGTAGCATTTGTATTTTAACGCCTTTGCTGCTCGGGCCTTTCCCGCAACCCCTTGCTCAGCTTTATTTTGTTTATTTGTGGTAGTTTGCACTTAGACCCCTGTAACTTTTTGTCCACATAAGGTTTTTTTGGGATATTCAAGTTTATTGGTGTTTTTGAGAACAAATCACAAAAAATAATGGCAGCACAATCAGACACGATGTAGAGATAAATTACATTGGGAAGAAGGACGACTGAGACTCGTACAACACTTTGGGAATGAATAAAGCACTTGCATGTAAACAATCTTATACAAGACGCATTTGCGCCCCTCAGGGCACCAAGTTGAACCACTTGCCCCATATCTTACCAAAAAGCTTGGGACGGCCCCGGGCCTCAAAGAGTGGTTCCTGCTGAGTTCCGCACCAATCCACTCCCTGTCTCCATGTCCGCATAGTAGGTGGCTTGGCCTGAGACCAAAGCGCCACTATTTCGCATTTTGCCACCGCCACTGCCATTCCGAGGATGCGCTTATCTGTCCGAACACCATAGAGACCCTCTAACAAACTCAGGATGAGGCGTAGGGGTCATGGAGAACCTCCCATCCCAAGGTCTGTGTAAGCTCTAGCGCTACCCCTGCCGCCCATAATGGTGCAAGAGCGGGGCATTGCCATGTCATGTGGTAGAAGTCCGCAGGAGCGTGGTTGCATCGCGCACAGGATGGGGACGGCCGAATACGGGCGCTGTATAGACGTGCTGGGGTGAGGTATGCCGTGTGAAGGTAGTAAAGTTGAACTAGACGCAGCTTGGAGGAGGTCTTCAGTGTCTTAAGAGCCATAAGGGCATCCTTCCAGTCCACTTCCTCTAGGGGGCCCAGCCATCCATCCCAGCGGGCACGCATCAGGTCCAGGGATGCAGGGCCATTCCAGGAGGGAGGTGGGAGATGGAATGCATGTTTGGAGGGCATGCCTTAGCTGTAAATATTTGTAAGTGGAGTGGAGGGTGTGGCGGTGTTGTAATTCTGCAAACAATCTAATGTAGTCCCCTACCCAAACATCTCCCAGCAAAAAAAATCCCGATGTGGTCCCATCAGCGGAAGTCTCGGAGTGACAAGACCTCCTCCAGCCAAACACCACTCCATAGAGGCGTCTGCTTGATGAGCTTCCGGTCCCATTTCGTGTGGCGTAAGGCCGTCCGCCAGGCCATAAGTACCGTTCGGGTGATGGGGGGGAGGGCTTGTGGCACGGGTGTCCCAAAAGGTAGACTTGGAGCTGTGGGAAATCCATTGACTGGAGTTCCACCCAGTACGCCGGGTCGGACCAGTCGCCCGCGAACCAGTCATGGATCACAATGAGCTTCGTGGCCAGGTAGTAAATGTGAAGATTGTTTACCCCCATCTTAGGGAGGTATGCAGCACTGCACCAGAGACAATCTTGACCTCCCGCCACCCCACAGAGACCGGGTAAGGGCACTGTCTATTTCTCGGAACCAACTCCCTGGGAGATGAAGGGTGATATTCTGTAGAATGTATAACAAACGGGGTAGGACCATCATTTTAAAAAGGGCGCTCCTGCCAAGGGGAGGGATTGCCACTTCTTCAGGTCCGCCTTGGCTTTAATGACCAGGGGCTTGATGTTCAGGGCCCATTCGAGGTCTGGGAGGAGTGTGACCCACACCCACAAGTACTTAAACGACTGCCTACGCAGGGGGATGGTCGTTTGCCAGTCGAAGCACGCCCGGATGGATGTAGGGGAACCAATGTGGACTTCGTCGGTTTGAGCTGGATGCCGGAGACACGTTCAAAGGCTAGGAGGGCCATGTTGGTCTCTGGTGGGAAGGACCCCTTGTCTACTATATGTTTGAACAGCTCCACTAAATGTGGGACCAGTGTTTCACAGAAAGTTGCATACTATTCTTGCGGGTAATCGTCAGGCCCGGGCGTTTTGCCGGAGTGCAACAGTGTAATGGCCCCGTGGATCTCTTCTGGGGTGAGGGGGAGATCAAGCTTCTCCGAGACCATTTGGGAAAGACAGGGCAGGTGAGTCCCAGTCTCAAATAGCAAGTCAGCCAAGGTGGTCCTGGGAGGTCGGGCCGCATAAAGGGCAGCATAATAGACCGGGCGATAGCTTGGGAGGTGGCGTGGCAAGCCCCGGTTTCGTCGCAGATCTCAGGGATAATGCGGTTGGCTTTAGGGTAGGACACTAAAAGACAGATTTACAAGCCCCTTACTCCACTTTTTACATGGTAAAAGTGAAGCAAAAGTGGCGCAAGGGGCTTGTAAATATGCCCCTAATTTGTGAACTAGTTTGCCGTTTTTATCGCCCCACCCATACACGCGTGCCACAGAGGAGCGCCAGAGCATTTTAGCGGACTCCAGTGAGATCTGGCAGATCTCTTCCCAGATCAATGTTAGCCGACAATCGGAGTTATCGCTGTCCACGCCTGTCAGGGCCCCCCTCCAACTGTGCTGCCTGGGCCGCCAGCTGTATGAGTCAGGCGGTCTGCTCCGTGCGCTTCGCGTGGACCAAACCTCTAGCCACCTCTCACATGGTGGCCTTGCTGGCCTCCCATAACGTCCCCGGCGAAGAGACCGAGCCTGTATTAGTCTTAAAGTAATGCCTCAGTTCCTGACAGAGTGACTCAACGAATTCCGCGTCCTGCAGAAACTAGGCGTTCATCTGCCATGCTGTACGGGTACCATTAGGGGGTTCCCGAGACGCAGGGAGATGGGGAGTGATCCGAGATGCCTCTGGGCAAAACAGAGGCCCGGACATCAGTTGACAGTCTGGGGCAGGTAGTAGAAACAGATCAATGCAAGAGTGAGAGTGGTGGGCCGTTGATCTCTGAATATATTGTTTTCTGCGAGGGTTCCAAACCCTTCAAGTGTCGCAAAGACCCAAAGAAGAGGACCAGTCATACAAGCGCTTAGCGAAGGCAAGGCGGGATGCCGAAGGGGCACCTGTTGTGTTGTGCGAGGGTTGGAGGGTTGCAGAACAGCATTGAAATCCCCTCCGATGACCGTCAGACCCTGAGTAAAGGAGGAGACCATGAGTGTGAGACGGCGAAGGGCGGAGGCCATGGTGGTGGGGGAATGTAAGTACACAGGAGATTAACTGGGTTTCCCTCGATCTTGCCCGTCAGGGCCACGTGATGGCCTTGTGAGTCCGTCTCGGCCTGCGCCAGGGAAGGCCCTTCTGGAGCAGCATGACAACCCCCCGGGAACCCCGCGTAAAACCTGAATAATAGACCCTGTCGAACCCATACCGGTCGAGAAAATTGCATTGGGTGCCCAGCAGGTTTGTTTCTTGCAGGAACAAGACATCTGGTGTATGTTGCTGGTCGCTACATAGGACTGCATTGCCTTTTAAGCTTTCTAGGAGGCCGTTGACGTTCCACGAGAGGATGTGGAGGGGTCTATGTAGGGTGGACGTCATCAGGGTGTAAAGTGTGTGGAAGAGGTAATACAAGCTCAGAACGGCCCGGTTCCCAAGGGAAGAAACGTGTCATGGCTGGGGTCTTTGGGTAAAAGTTGTGCGTTCTGGTAAGTCTCATGTCATCGTCAGTAGCATACATGCGTGGGTAGCTACCAAGGAAAACAAGGAACAGCGGCCCATAGGCGGCTAAAAACAACAAACAATCGAGAGACAACGGTCTACCCACTCTCCCTTGCTCCCCCAACTGCCCCCACCCTACACTTCTGAAGACAAGGCATCTGTTGCCCTGAAAAGGAAAACATTCAAAACAACAACCCACTAGTGAATCTTAAATGCTAAGTTAAAATGGTTAACTGAACATGAACGTGGCAGAGATGTACCCCCATCCATATAGCTGGGTAAGAGATTCATCAACAGCTGTAATTACTTTTAAACTAATATGCATCGAGAAGTACACATAAGTTCAGGAACTGGAATAGGAAACAGTTCACCGAGCCGTGGTTACGGTGAATATGCATCACACCTACTATAGAGGTTGGCAAACAGTCATAAGTGTAGGTGCAATATTGGAAACAAAGCAAGAGTTCCTGTTTAGTCAGCAGTTCAAGCTCTCCCATCATCTCCGGATCCATGAAGCGCAGGGCTCCTAGACAGGTCTGAGTCAGATAGGGAGGAGCGCAAGGCCTTGGAGGGGTCCAGGACACGGCTCAAGTTAATCACAGAGCTAGTAGGGCTAAAAGTGGTGGACCTCTGAGTTGAAGCGTGTGAGGGACGGCGCTGAGACGGTGCACCTGGTTAGCGGGATGCCTCCCCCGATGGTCGTTTTTCTTACGTGACCTAGTCCGGCATCTTTGGGGCTTAGGCAAGGTTGGGTGGGGCTGCGCCGGGGCCAGCCGGGTTGGAGAGGGGGTTGGCCGATTCAGGAGAGGCTGGTCTTCCGTGAGCCGGGTCCATGCCGCCTGGGGGTTGTCAAACAAGAATGCCTTGTCTTTAAAGACCACCCTGAGCCGGGAAGAGAAGACCATATTGATGACCCAGGTTGCGGAGCTTCTGCTTCACCTCGTCATAGGTTTGACGCTGTGCTTGTACCTCAGGATGATGGGTCTGGCAGGAGCCCCCGGTGGAGGCTTAGGGGCCAGGGAGCAATGTGCCCACTGAACGGCAAACCAGGGTGAGGAGGACTCCTTGGGCATCCCTGAACGCACCCATTCTTCCACGAACGTGTCCGTGTGACCATGCTCCGTTCCTTCGGGAAAGCCTATGAGTCTCAGATTGTTCCTTCTCGACCTGTTTTCGGCATCATCCACCCGTCGGTGGAGCTCTGAGGTCTGGGTCTGGAGGCGGGCCACCTGTGTCTTAAGTTGGCCAATGTCATCCTCCACCATGGAAATGCGGGATTCTGCCTTCATGATTCGTGCCGTGGCATTACGCAGGTCTTGGTGGATAAGAGCCACATCCACCCTCAACTCGCCAATCTTATTCTCGGCGAAGGCCTGCGAGGCGCTTATCACCTGAAGGATGGTGGAGAGCTCATCCACATAGGGGGCAGGGGCCTTGGATGCCCCACCTTCAGGATCCCGGTCCGACGTGGTAAATTGATCCATTGTGGTGTGGGCTGGAGGGGCAGTGTTCTGTAAGGTGCGAGTCCTTCCCATCGCCTCCAAGGATCGGATCTGACCTCCGCCTGGGCAGGGGGAGAGAACAGCGGTCCTGCAGATGAGGAGGGGGTCAGGTCCGGGCACCCAGGTCCACCCCCGAGCCCACTATGAAGAGCGAGATGCATTTAGTGCCCCAGGGCCGGGTCCGCACGGAGCACACCAGTGGAAGGCTGCTGGGCCGGGTCAATTAGTATCTACAAAGACAAATCCCACGCTCGGACCCCCTGTCCGGCAGAGATGGCCTCTCTCCCGAGAGGGTAGCTTGAAATGAATAAGGGTTAGGGAGGAGCCAAGTTCTGTGGTGGGTCCGCCGCCGACACCGGTCAGCCGGAACAGAAGGGCCACAGCTGTTCTCAGGGAGGCACTCTCCGATGAGGAGCATGGCGTATGAAGGAGGGAGAGTAGGCAACGAGGGAGCAGTAGAGGTGGCGGAGGCACCAACTGTAGCCCCCTGGGCCGCCACCCGACTTGGTGGCCGGTTCCCACTCCCCAACCCCACTCACTGGTGGCTCTCACCCATCCCAGGGCCCAGTCGCCCGACAGCAATAGTGAAGCCGTTGTGTCCCCGTGGGGTTAGGAGGTGTGATGGTTCATGCCCAAAGTAGCCCAAGCATCGGCTACCAGGGGGAGCCCGCCAGAGGCCGCAAATATGGGGGGCCACAGCCCAATGCAACACCTAACTCCAAGCGGTCCAGTAACTACAGGCCAGTGGACGACAGTGAAGGGAACCTGGAGGAATAGGCCCAAACCGTGGGGGGAGTAAGGAGAATGATGGAGTTTGGTGGGGCGGGGCACCTAGCCACCCCTCCACCCTGCCACCCGACAAGATGGCTGGACACCCATCCCAGGCCCCACTCACCAGTACAGCCACTCTGCTTGAAAGTCTCAGGCTCCCCCAAGTCAGGCTGCCACCGATCCCATATCGGCACAAGCTAGCGGGTAGGGCGGGACCCAGGATGACCAGGCCCAGGGCGGTCCACGCCTCTGGACCAGGAGAGGCGCCGCCAGAGGTCACAGCGTCGCGGGGCTCACCGCTCCCCAGGCGGCCCCAAGAAGGCCTATAAGCGGCACCCCTCCCCGGGTCCAGAGGGCGTCTGCCACTGGCTTGCAGAGAGGGGGGGAAACACACGTTGTGGTAAATATTTGATTTACCGTCTTAATTTCTATGCAGGTAAGTACTTAATCAATAATAACTCAATCGGAAAGAAAAAGGCAGAGTCCGTGGTGTTAGAGTTTTTAGGGGTTTTATTCCTTAAAAAGGAATGGTCATGACCTGGATATCATGTTCCTGCAACCACAGGGGTTCAGGAAGGGATAGAGCAATATTTTATTGACAATACATAGCTTATATACTTAAATCACATCATAGAAACCAATATAGTAGGCGTAACAGCTGAGAGAAGACAAGATAACAGCATCCACGTGTTAGTAGTACGTAATCAGAAGGCGTGAACTAGGCGTGAACTAGAGGTGTGTGCTAAAAACGTCATAGGTGGGTGTCACAAGTGGGTGGCACAAAGCAGAAGTGTTGCAATGTCAGCAGAAATCGGAGGCTTGGATGCGCGCGCAGCTGCATGACGTGTGATTGACGTGAAACTGGAGGGTGCAGGGGACTTGACATTTACACTGGCGGAAGGAGACAGAAGTCTGACATGTCAGATCAACTCGTACTTCTATCATATCTGATATCTGATGTTTGGGAACCATATTATCTAAACGGAAAGGTCTCTGGGGCAGAAGCTATTCTATACTAACTGTGAGTGCGTGTATAAGCGCCTAAGTGTCTGCATGAGAATGCGAGGGGCATGGGCCTACCATGGTAACAGAGCTATGAATTACTTGCACGTAGACAGTGAGGCCGGGCCCTTTGCTCTGCAGCTGGGGGGATGTTTACTTAAACTAGTAGGCAGGAATGCATTTTCGAGGAGCGGAACAGATAATTCGAAGGTTGAAGTCAGTCTTGGCAGGCAGCAGGCTGAGCTAAGCGCCGGGAGCCGCACAGAAAGTAAGTCAGAGGTCACGGGTACAGAGACAGCCTGGGCTGAAGTTGTCGGAGTCAGAAAGCAGGAAAAAAGGGGCTCGATGGCAGAATTCAGGGCCTACTTTGCCAGAGCTGAAAAACGTGTAAAGTACACCACAAAAAAGACGTTGGCATAGCATACTTAGGAACGGACTATTCAACCCATTCAGGGTGGGTCTGAAAGAGGACATGTTAACGTTGGACGCAAATGTATTTACGTCTTCATAGCTGGCACAGGAGGGAAGTTACATGCACTTTGAGCTGGTACATGGAGACGGTGGGGTACACGCTAGGGAACACAACTTGACCATAAAAATTTATATTTCCTCATTCCCTCCTTGTTCCCTACGGACCCTTCATGATATATCGATCCTCATGAATCGATCAGTTTGTTCTTGTAACATCATTTGTTCTTCTTTCTTTCTTTCACGTTTTGAGAGAAAACTGGAATGTTCAATGCATGATGTGGCACACAGTCCACAAATCGCTGGCCCACACTGTAGGCACAGGCAACAACTGAATACTATGACTAGGCCAACGCCTAGGAAGGATAGGATCTTCCATCCCCAAGCAGTTAACGTTGTCCAGAACCAACCGGACCAAGTCCAGGTGCCTGGATTCTGATGTATCAGATTTGCAATCTTATGAAGTCGTGTAATAGCTTTGTATACAGATGGTGCGTTTTCTGGAATGAAAACACAGCAACTTGACCCGATGACCTTACAAGCTCCGCCTCTATCTGCCAAGATGACGTCAATAACAAGACGATTCTGAAGAACAACAACCCGCATGGCGGACTGCTCTTCTGTTAAGTTACCTAGGGCGGAGGCAGTTTCATTCACTACTGCTTCAAGTGTTCTAGTTAATCTGCGTATCAATTTACTATTTTGAACGGGGCCTGTGAAGAAAAAGAATCCTTTATTGAAATCTGTGTACTGTTCCCATGCCGTTTCAGTGTAGTCGACAATCGGGAGATCTCTTCGGAATCTATTCTTTACTAGATTTGTATTTCTGTGATAATCAGGAGGAGCTAGAAAAACAGGGGGCAGAAGGAATGCAATATAACAGGTACCATCCCAATCTGGAGGTAAGCGTATGTATGCGGTATGACCACAAACAAAGTAGGAATGACGGGTAGCTCTAAAGGAAGATTTACCTTGATCACTGAATTTGACCACAGTAGTACATTTACTATGACCTAAGTGTACTGAACCTTTCTTACTGACACATAATTCACCAGTGACTGGTAATACTGACATAGCAGGGAGAACTGGTGCAGCTTCGGATTCAACAGTAAGAATCATAAGGTTAATTGTGTAATTACCTAATCCATATACTTCATTTTCTAGATCAGTTCCTATTCTAGTGGGGAGTCCCTTCTTATCAGGGTAACAGACATTAAGCAGAACTAAGTTCAAGTTTCCCCAAACCCAGCTCCCTTTGAAAACAGCAATATCAGGATCTAAGGAATTAATTATTCTAAACCATGCACCACAGGAGCCATTGTGAGTGAACGGGTACGGAAAGAGGGGCAGAACTCCCTTGTATTTCTGGTAGGGAGGGAGTCGGCCACATATCCAGCAGTTTGTAGCATTGTTAGTCTGATGGGAGTGATGTAACATACTAATGAATGTGTTGTTGCGCAGCGCGAGTCTGTAAGAAAGTTCGTGTGGAGGTAATTCACTAAAAGAATGTTCAGCAGTGACATTGTAAGCAGATTGTTCACGCTTGAAAATAGGGTAGTAGATAGGAAGCAGTATACTGGCAACAATAATCAGAAGACTTAGGAAAAACATAATCAATAATGTCACTATACAGTGACTGCGGAGTGATTTGCAATATGTACGTTTCTTGAGTTGCCTCTCTCTCTCTCTATCTCGATCTAGGGGATACATGTCAGAAACTATTTAACCGATTCACCTAGGGGAGGACTTAAACAATTAAACTGTCTGACTTGCTAGATCGAAGTTTCAGTTTGTACTCCTCTTGGGGAGTTTTCTCTTGTTTCGGAACTTTAAAGTCACTAGGTTCGATACAGTCTTTGGAAGGGGTGGACGAGTCTGGGTCTGGTTTCAGTTCGTTGCACTTTTTAATATGACTCGTATGTATCCACCCCTTTCTGCCTTCCACCTTTATTGCTGTCCTCGTAGTAAGAAGAACGGTCTTCGGCTCTTTCCAGCGGGGCTCCAGCGGACTTTTCCTGTCGAAGTTCCTAATCAGGACCAGATCTCCTGGACGGACATCATGCGGCTTTACATCAGTGTTGTCAGGGAAGGCTGCGGCAACCTGTGAACGACATGATTGGAGTGCAGACATCAAGGAGGCAAGGTAACTGTCAGCATATTACAATCGACATCGGTAATTTTCTTAGGAATGGGCGTCCCCCACATATTTGGTGGTCGGCCAAAGACCACCTCATACGGGGATAGTCCTGATCTCGAATGGGCAACCATTCTCATATAGAACAGTGCCACTGGCAGGGCGACTATCCAGTCGACCCCTTTCTCTTGACATATTTTTCCAAGGCGGGTCTTTAATGTCTGATTATGCCTCTCTACAAGGCCTGCGGCTTCGGGATGTCGGACACAATGGAATTTCCACTGATATCCTAGCAGCAGGGAAACCTGTCTCATAAGTTCGGAAGAGAATGGCTGTCCGTTATCTGAGTACACGACACGAGGCAAGCCGTACCGTGGGAAGAATTCTCGAACCAGCTGCCTGGCAGTGGTCGGAGCAGTGTAATCTGGGACTGGATATGCTTCGGTCCAGCGGGAAAGTGCACAAACAATTACGAGGACATATTTGAATCCTCGACAACGGTCCATCTGGATATAATCCATCTGGAGGACTTCAAAAGGGTGATCGGGAGGATGAAATCCACCTTGCTCTACAGGGACGCTTTTACCTGGATTGAACTGACAACAGATCATGCAAGTACGCACTTTCTGTTTTGCTGCTGCTCGTAAGTGTTTGTTATACCAGAGATTCTGTAAACTGTCTAACATCGCTTTCTCTCCTAGATGTGCAGGACTATGTGCTGTATTGATTATGACTTGAACCATAGAGTCGGGGAGAAACCATGTAGATTTTCCCTTCGTCATCCAACCTTGATCTGTCTGGATCCCTCCTAGTTCAGTCCATTTCTTTATTTCATCTGCAGTAGCATGTGTCTGAATATCGATTACATCTAGGGCGGGATCCCTGACTGTCATACAATGTGTCGGTACTATTGTCTTTGTCACGTCAGTTGTCTGAGTGTGAGTCAGTGCTGTATGTTTTGCTGTCTGGTCTGCCAGGTCGTTACCCTGGGAAACAGAATCTGTAACTTTAGTATGTGCTTTGCACTTCATGACGGATATGCCTGAAGGCAGATGTATTGCTTCTAACAGTGCTTGAATGAGGGGACCGTGTTGAATCTTGGCACCATGAGACGTTAAAAAACCTCGTTCTTGCCATAACATTCCGAAGTCGTGTACAACTCCGAACGCATAACGGGAATCAGTGTATATGTTAACATTTCTGTTCTTGGCTAGTATACATGCTCGGGTCAGAGCGATGAGCTCTGCCGCTTGAGCGGACAGTGTGTCAATACGATGTGTTTCTTTAACTTCAGTTTCAGTGGTCACTGCATACGCGGCCACTAATTCTCCTGTACTTGTTCTCATACATGAACCATCCACGTAAAGTGTCAGGTCTGGATTTGTCAATGGAACATCGGTTAAGTCCACCCCCACCCACCTCGCCGGACACACACTCGACGCAGTCTTCTCTTCCAGCACAGACATCGACTTCAGCCACGCCACAGAGCTTCAATGGACGGACCACAGCTGCGTCCACTTCACCTTCAAGAGAACGACGACCCACCAACACCAGCAACAGGCCGCCCGCAGAAGCTGGACCAAGATCACAGCAGACCAGCTCGCCACCTCCCTGAGCCAGCACCCTCCTGCCAGCTCAGCGAACCCCAGCCAGGCCGCCGACAACCTCACGAAGTGGATCAGCAACTGCGCGGACGAACTCGCCCCACTGAGGACCCCGCCCAGCAGACCCGGCAGCAAGAAGGCCCCATGGTTCACGAACGAACTCAAGAGCTCCAAGAAGAACTGCCGAGCCCTCGAGAAAGTCTGGAGAAGGGAACCAACACCGGACAACAGGACCTCCTTCAAACTTGCCACCCGGAAACACCACCAGCTGATCCGCGCCGCCAAGAAAACAGCATTCAAGGACCGGTTGGACAACAACGCACACAACTGCAAGGAACTCTTCAACATCGTGAAAGAGCTTTCCAACCCCAGCGCAGGAAACAACGACATCACCCCATCGCAAGACCTCTGCAACTCCCTTGCTTCATACTTCCACAACAAGATCGCGGACATACACAACAGCTTCAACAACCAACCAACGCACACCATGACCGAACAACCTCCCCCCACCACCACCCTCCACGCCTGGATCCCGATCAGCACCGAAGACACCATCCGCACGATGAACTCCATCCACTCCGGATCACCGACCGACCCCTGCCCTCACCACGTCTTCAACAAGGCCGACGCTGTCATCGCACCCCACCTGCGAGACATCATCAACACATCCTTCGACACCACCATCTTCCCTGAGAGCTGGAAACACGCCGAACTCAGCGCTCTACTCAAGAAACCAACAGCGGACCCCACCGACCATAAGAATTACCGCCCCATCTCGCTCCTCCCGTTTCCAGCCAAAGTCATCGAGAAGACCGTCAACAAGCAGATGGCCGCCTTCCTCGAGACGAACGGATCGCTCGACCCCTCTCAGTCCGGCTTCCGAGCCAATCACAGCACCGAGACCGCCCTCATCGCCGCCACCGATGACATCCGAGCCCTGATGGACAATGGAGAAACAGCGGCCCTCATCCTCCTAGACCTCTCGGCGGCATTCGACACGGTCTGCCACCGCACCCTAGTACGGCGCCTCAGCAACATCGGAATCCAGGACAAGGCGCTGGAATGGATCATCTCCTTCCTCGACGGAAGAACACAGAGAGTCCGCCTACCACCGTACAAGTCAGAGACCTCCGAAGTCATCTGCGGCGTCCCCCAAGGATCATCCCTGAGCCCCACCCTCTTCAACGTCTACATGAGCCCCCTCGCGGCCATCGTACGCAAACACAACCTCAGCATAATCTCCTACGCCGACGACACCCAACTGATCCTCTCCCTGACCAACGACCCCGCCGCCGCCAGAGCCAACCTGCATGAAGGGATGAAAGAGGTAGCCGAGTGGATGACGACCAGCCGCCTGAAACTGAACTCGGACAAGACGGAGGTCCTCATCCTGGGCTCCTCACCCTCCGCCTGGGATGACTCCTGGTGGCCTTCCGTCCTGGGCACCGCACCCAAACCGACAGACCATGCACGCAACCTAGGCTTCATCCTGGACTCCTCCCTCTCCATGACCAGGCAAGTCAACAACGTCTCCTCGGCGTGCTTCAACATCCTACGCATGCTACGGAAGATCTTCTGGTGGATCCCCACCGAGACCAGGAAGACCGTCACCCAGGCCCTCGTCACCAGCCGACTGGACTACGGCAACGCCCTCTACGCCGGTACCACCGCCAAGCTCCAGAAGAGACTCCAGCGGATCCAGAACGCCTCAGCCAGACTCATCCTCGACATCCCACGAACCAGCCACATCTCCGGACATCTGAGAGCCCTTCACTGGCTTCCCGTCAACAAAAGAATCACCTTCCGCCTCCTCACCCACGCACACAAAGCCCTACACGACCAAGGCCCGAGCTACCTCAACAGCCGAGTCAACTTCTACGCTCCCAAACGCCACCTCCGATCAGCCAACCACGCCCTCGCCGCCGTCCCCCGCATCCGAAGAGCGACTACAGGAGGAAGGTCCTTCTCCTACCTGGCCGCCAAGACCTGGAACTCCCTCCCGACCGACCTACGCCTGACCCAAGACCACCTCTCCTTCAGGAAGAAGCTGAAGACCTGGCTGTTCGAGCAGTAGCGGCACCCCCCCCTCTCCCCCCCCCCGCCCCCCCCAGCGCCTTGAGACCCTACGGGTATGTAGCGCGCTTTATAAGTGTCACTGATTGATTGATTGAAGTCTCGTCGAGGCTTTGTTACTGTATTAATGATCTCTAGACAATCATGCGGGGCTGGATCTGTCATAATGGAAGGTAACAATGTTGCGGGGTTCAGAATGCTGCAGCGTCTGATTTCTATGTGCGGCTGGAATAGCGTTAATTCATAACCTGTCAGTCGTGCTATAGTCAAGTGTTGAGTCTGGGTTCTGTTTAAAAGAACCTCTACAGAATGTGGAACTTGTACTGTTAATGGATGTCCTAAAACAATTGAATCGCTCTGTCTGATTGCTAATGCTGTTGCTGCTACTGACTTTAAGCACGCAGGGAGTGCCTGGGCTACTGAATCCAATGTACTTGAAAAATAAGCGCAAGGCTTATGTGAACCTGCTTGGTCTTGGGTGAGGACAGACAACGCTGTACCATCACGTTCTGTAACGAAAAGTGTAAAAGGTTTGCTGTAACATGGTGTCGCTAAAACTGGTGCTTGGCATAAAGCTTTCTTTAATTCTTCAAAGGCTTGTGTGTGTTCCTGAGTCCAAGGAAGGACAGTCGAAGTCGCTGCCTCCTGTGTTGTTAACTGAATGAGTGGTTTGGCTAGAAATGCATACTGAGGGATCCATTGTCTGCAGTACGAGGTGAGGCCTATAAAGGCCCGCACTTCCTTTTGTGTCTGGGGTTGCGGCATATTTACAATTAACTGGATGCGATCAGGAGTGAGCTGTCTCTTCACTTTGGACAGCAAGTGACCCAAGTACACAACTTGCTGAACACAGAATTGTAGCTTCGAAGGAGACACCTTGTGTCCCTTGTCGGCCAGAAAATGTAAAACTGTCAGTGATGCTTGTTCACATTCGGGCTCACTTCGTGCGGTGATCAGCAGATCATCGACGTATTGCAGTAAGGCGGTGTTAACTGGCATTTGAATACAATCTAGTTGTCTTTTCAGTGCTTGACTATAGATGCTGGGGCTTTCTGTGAATCCTTGAGGTGCGCGTGAAAATTTGAAACTTCGTCCATTTAAACTGAATCCGAAGAGATATTGGCTATCTGGATCAATAGGTACACTGAAGAAGGCGTTCTTGAGGTCAATTACAGTAAAGAACGTTGCTTCTGAATCAATAGCAGTCAATAAGGAAGAGATATCGGGGACCACAGGGTACTGTGGAACGATGCATTTATTTAGTTCTCGTAAATCAATCACCAGCCGATATACTGGCGGTGCATTGGGATCAGTACGTTTAAGAATCGGAATGATAGGGGAATTACAGATATTGGAGTCGGTCTCCACGACCACTCCTTGGGCAATGAGCTCTTCAATGATTTCCAGTAAAGCCACTACAGCATCGGGAGGTAATTTGTATTGTCTGATTCTCGGTAAAACAACACCTGATTTCAGTGTAACACGGTATGGTGTAATGTGCATGCAGCCTACATCGGTTGGGCCTTGTGCCCACAGGTGATCTGGTACATTTTTCAATCTGACATCAAACTCTCGTAATACATAGTGACCCTTGAAATCTCTCAAAAACAATCTAACTCCCTCCGGAGAACAACATATCACAGCTCCTAGAGCCTTCAATGTTTTGATACCTAACAGATTTTCTGGACATGATTTCGTAAGTAACAAGTCTGTAACACGTGATAACTGACCCACAGCCAGGGGGACTGGTTCTGATACTTCATTTACAATAGGCTGTCCTGAAAAACCAAGGGAAACATTCTGTGAGCCTGAGAGGGGTGCCCCTGGGACTTCATTATGGCTGATTGTTGTGCGGCTTGCCCCTGTGTCAATTAAAAACTTTCTGTCTTTTCCCAATACTTGACTGTGTACATAAGGACCCTCTTGATCTACAGGAATTTCAATAAGAGGCAAGCCAAACTCCCTCTCTAGGCTGTTTCATGTGTATCGTGGGTAATCGGGGTAAGCGGATTGGGCATACTGGTACATCTGTTGTGAAACTTGCTGAGTCGCGGCAATGGGCTGTGGCTGTGGTACCGCTACCGTCTGTGCTGTATGAGATGAAGCATGTGTATGCTGTGTATTCTGCATGGGCTGTACATTATGTGAAGTCTGTTGCTGGGCCTGGTCTTGTCTAGGCGGATGCGGTCTTTCTTTAGTTTTACCTGTTGCTATATTGTGTTTCAGAACTGGGCATTCATGTACGTAGTGACCTGGCTGCTTGCAATAGTTGCATGTCCCTTTAACGGGGGCTGCGGCGTGGCCTGTCTGGGTCGTACCCTTTCTCTGGCTGTCTGCTGGAACTGATTGGGCCACTAACATTTTCATTTTCGTGTCTTTCATACGTTTCTGTTCATGATCCTGTTCTTCTCTAATTCTGTTCTGATGGTATTGTAACATTTGTAACATCTGTGATGGCGTGTTTGCTTGCCATGTACTCTCAACCTTGTATACACGGTTTTTAACTGCTAACAGGGAATTCTCCACTAACTTTGATACAAAAAGATGCGGGTACGACTCGCTACTTGGTTTAAGACCACTATTAATAACAAAACATTTCTCGAATCTTGAATAAAAGTCGCTAGTATCTTCATCTGGTTTCTGTTTACAGGCCGAAATTGCGTCCCAATCTTCCTTTCTAGTTGTCAGTAATCTTGGCAGAACCTGTACTATCAAACCCGGTAATGCTTTAGTTTTTTCCCCAAGGCCTAGCCCTGGGGTACGTTTTTCCTCCTCGTCTTCTATTTCTGCCCATACAATCTTTTTGTCTCCCACCTCCCATTCTTTTTCCTTGAGTTTCTCGTAGATGCCGGTAGGCAACAATACCTTTAACATTTTCATGATATCTTCATATGTATAATCCCCCATCAGTAACATGTCTTTAAGTTCTCTGTGAAAACCTGCAGGGTCTTTATCATGACAGGGTACTAGTTTCTTCATTTCTAACAGTTCTAATTTGGTCAGAGGCATGTGTACATACACACGTTTCAAGTTCTGATCGGCACCCATAACTGGATGTACTTCTCGTAAGGGGTTCTGACTTTCAAGACCATGCAGACGCTCCATATGATACATTTTCCTTTCTGGGGGCGGAGCGGGAACATATTCGGTACTTAAGAAAGTGTTATATCTATGTCGTTGTTCTAGAATTATTTGTATTAACTTGGTACTTAGACCTCTCCATCTGTCCATGAGTAGTGCTTTTAATGTATCGTGTAAGGGACCTGGATCAGAATGTTGGTTTCTGTATAACGTGAGGAGGTGCTGAATCATGTATACACCTGCTAATTTCTGTTCGTCTGGGGAGAGGTTCAGGAATGTCTGCACTACTGTGTCATCATTGTATATGTTCGGATTGTCAGCCCATAATACTGCTGACCGGGCTAGTTCTTGTTCGTCCATAGAATTGAGTACATGGTACCCCATTCGGTCTCGAAGCCTTTTATCAGTCTCCTGGAACTGATGTTCAGGAGAATTCGGTTTTGTTATGCCAGAGAGAAAAACTCTCTTGCTTTCCGGACGAATGCCTTTCCTAAGGTA
Source organism: Lissotriton vulgaris (assembly GCF_964263255.1). Taxonomy (NCBI): domain Eukaryota; kingdom Metazoa; phylum Chordata; class Amphibia; order Caudata; family Salamandridae; genus Lissotriton; species Lissotriton vulgaris. Next base: position 28,814 of record NW_028248730.1, read on the forward strand.
AGTTCCCTTACCTACATACGCGATCGTGTCTGTAGTCCTTTCTGATTCTTCAGGTTCTTCCTCCTCCTCGGAGGAGGCCCTTTCTTTCTCTTTTTCGTGTATTTCTATCACTGCTTTTCTTATTCTCTTGTACATACTGGCTATGCAACCCCCTTTATCATGCTTTCCTTCGGATATATTTTGACCCCACTTGTTGAGTCCATCTAATTCCTCCTGTTCTGTCTCCGGCCTGTCTCGTTCTCTGATTAGACAATTTATGAAAAAACGTAATATATATGCTTGAGTGTCAACTTTCTGATATGCCATGGCCTCTTTAATACTGTCAGGGTCTTCCCCAGTCTGGACAAAATGATATATTCTATCTAGGTGCTCCTTCATTCCTGAGAATAATGTTAGGTAATCTGTAGCTTGTCGCAATCGTAGTGATGCTATCAACATCCTATCGTCTTTACCCGGTACTGGATCGTATCTGCAAACTGGAAGCGGTTCTTTGAGTCTGTCGAGACGGGGTGATTGAAGCGTAAAAGGGTTCTGCATATCCCTAAGCTGTAATCTGTGTGTTGGGGGCGGGGTCTGGTGGCCCCCGGTCGCACCTCCTGAGGCGGAAGCGTGGACATTATTTCTCTGTGGAGTCTGTATCTGTACTTGAACTTGTCTTTTAGTTGGATCAGGTAGGAGCGGTTTCGGTATATCAATTTTAGGTGCGGGAAGTGGTGGAGGTGGAGGAGCGATGGGCTGTCGAACGGGGAAACCTGATTGCGGTAATGGCGGGTTATGGTCTGGAGGCGGGTTGCCATCTCCGTCACCGTCAGTAGGCGGGACGCGGACAGGCAGATTAGTGTAAGCGGGTGCTACATCCTCTAGATAGGAATTCAGAAATATGTCTTTAGTAGTCCTGTGATTTACTTTAGTTGGAACCAATGGTGGCGGCAGATTTTTCGGTATTTCTGAAGTGGCTTCAGGCGAACCCTCGGCCACGAGATACATACCATTTACGAGATTGTTTCGTGCACGGTCTATTTGCTCTGATTTTACTCGGATCCCTTCAGTAACTAATTCGTTTTCTTGGGCTTTATCTGATTCTTTAAGTCTGTCTTCTCTACGGAGTGCTTTTTCAGCACGCTTATGTGATTCCTTACGCCAAAATTCTATGGCGTCTTTCTGAGATTGTCTGGCTTTCTTTTTCCATAGTGCTTCTTCTACCTTCATGATGCACTCGGCATCCCATGTTCCGGTGACAGGCCATCTGTGTCTTTCGTCTAGATGCTTAGTATAATCGGCCCATAAATCTAGATACAATATGGCATCTAAGCCATGCTTGTGGTACATAAAATTTCCAGGAGTGTCCCTAGGGGGGATAGGAATTTCTTCCTCTAGTATCCCTTTCCTAGTCCCTATCTGCTTTAACTTGTTGAAAAACGGCATCTTGTTTACTTAATACTGAACGCTCAATCCTTGCTACTTAATTCTGAATACAGCTAGTTACACAAGAACACAATAATGCACATTAAAAACAGTCACACTCATACCACGACATTAATCACATAAAAGACATTTTAGAACATATATGACTACCCCCTATACCGGATGTACTGCTAAACAGTACAGATACACTGTCTAAAACAGTGCAGACCTTGAAATAGCTGATGTACTGCTAAACAGTACAGATACACTGTCTAAAACAGTGCAGACCGAATTTGTGTACCCAAACCCGTCTTGATACGTCCCAGCAATGGTACTCACCGGGAAGCACGGAAACAGAAGGCCTCAGAAAACTCGACTGGACTGGACCGGACTCGACTCGACTCGAGACGTGGATACTTCGGAAACTGGTGGGCCTCTTGACACCTCGGACCTTGCTTCTTTCGGCTAGGCTCTGGTCGGGATCCTCCGCACCCCTCACCGCCTCGTCTGGGTGCTGATCGCAGTCTTCGTCACCTCCGTGGGCCAGAGGGAGATACAGGAAATCCTGCCGGTACGCGTAGTTTCCGTCTAACTGATGGCAGGGGACAGAGCTTGCAACGCACCAACCGGCGCGTGGGGTGGGGGAGGGGTCCCTGTTCGGGCGCCAGAATAATGTGGTAAATATTTGATTTACCGTCTTAATTTCTATGCAGGTAAGTACTTAATCAATAATAACTGAATCGGAAAGAAAAAGGCAGAGTCCGTGGTGTTAGAGTTCTTAGGGGTTTTATTCCTTAAAAAGGAATGGTCATGACCTGGATATCATGTTCCTGCAACCACAGGGGTTCAGGAAGGGATAGAGCAATATTTTATTGACAATACATAGCTTATATACTTAAATCACATCATAGAAACCAATATAGTAGGCGTAACAGCTGAGAGAAGACAAGATAACAGCATCCACGTGTTAGTAGTACGTAATCAGAAGGCGTGAACTAGGCGTGAACTAGAGGTGTGTGCTAAAAACGTCATAGGTGGGTGTCACAAGTGGGTGGCACAAAGCAGAAGTGTTGCAATGTCAGCAGAAATCGGAGGCTTGGATGCGCGCGCAGCTGCATGACGTGTGATTGACGTGAAACTGGAGGGTGCAGGGGACTTGACATTTACACTGGCGGAAAGAGACAGAAGTCTGACATGTCAGATCAACTCGTACTTCTATCATATCTGATATCTGATGTTTGGGAACCATATTATCTAAACGGAAAGGTCTCTGGGGCAGAAGCTATTCTATACTAACTGTGAGTGCGTGTATAAGCGCCTAAGTGTCTGCATGAGAATGCGAGGGGCATGGGCCTACCATGGTAACAGAGCTATGAATTACTTGCACGTAGACAGTGAGGCCGGGCCCTTTGCTCTGCAGCTGGGGGGATGTTTACTTAAACTAGTAGGCAGGAATGCATTTTCGAGGAGCGGAACAGATAATTCGAAGGTTGAAGTCAGTCTTGGCAGGCAGCAGGCTGAGCTAAGCGCCGGGAGCCGCACAGAAAGTAAGTCAGAGGTCACGGGTACAGAGACAGCCTGGGCTGAAGTTGTCGGAGTCAGAAAGCAGGAAAAAAGGGGCTCGATGGCAGAATTCAGGGCCTACTTTGCCAGAGCTGAAAAACGTGTAAAGTACACCACAAAAAAGACGTTGGCATAGCATACTTAGGAACGGACTATTCAACCCATTCAGGGTGGGTCTGAAAGAGGACATGTTAACGTTGGACGCAAATGTATTTACGTCTTCATAGCTGGCACAGGAGGGAAGTTACATGCACTTTGAGCTGGTACATGGAGACGGTGGGGTACACGCTAGGGAACACAACTTGACCATAAAAATTTATATTTCCTCAACGTGGGGAGGCCTGAAGACGACCCCCGCGCCGCCGCTCGACAACGGCAGCCGAGGTCTGAGGTGCTCCGCAGCAACTCCAGGGGGGCCAGCAGATCAATTTAGCAGACCAGTCTAGCCCCGATCTACGGAGCCCCACACGTAGGCGGAGGACCGGTCCGCTCTGGGTCTGCCATTTCGTGGAGCTGAGTCTGCTGGCTTTCGAAGAGCCTCCCCAGGCTGCCGAAGCACCGAACCTCCAGGGAAAGAGACGGGAGCTGAGCCAGTGAACTCAGAATGCACCCTGGGAAAATAGAAGAGGTGAGTAGCGGCTGTTGGCGGTGGATGCGAGGCAGATGATAGATGGGGTTTCCTGAGCACTCTTAGAGTGCGTTTGCCATCTTGACACCTCAGGCCGCGCCCCCTCCATTCTCCACTTAAGGTTTTAATGTTAAATTTGTGCCCTTATTCCCAACACCCTGATGATTTTAAAGGTACCCAGGGTTTGTGTATTCCCCTGGAAAAGACCCAGAAATTTTCAAAAATACTTTAAACAATTTGCCTTTTTCTAAAAACACTTGTTCTAAATTGCTGCAGTAGAAAGTGTCTGGTTTGTTTCTCGTAAATGGCATCAACAAAGTGTTTGTGGTGATGAAATTACCATCATCTCAGATTTCTGGGGAAAGTAGACTTTTGACAGTAAACCAACATTTTCTATGCAGTTTTTATTTTTTACTGTGACATAGTCTATTGTTGCATTTATTTTTTCTTTCAACCTCCTTCCAGTTAGTGTTAGGAATTGGTTTCAAAACAATAATTGATCCAAGAAAACTATACATTTTTAAAAACTAGACAAAAATTAGAATTCAGTAATAGGGGCATTTGTCTCTATCCTTTAACGAGTTCCTATACAAATGTACATTTGACTATAGTAAATATTGCAGTAAAGTATAAATAAAATAACTGTTTGTGTTAACGTTTTCACCTGTAATTTTTGTAATTTTGCCTAACAATATAACATTGAATCAGCATGATCCTTCTTTTTTTGGAATATATAGGACTCATAGGTTCACCAAGAACCCGAGCAACCCAGATCCAAAAACTGAACTGCGTCTTGCACTGGGTTTTCATTGTGTACTGTGTTTCTCGCAATTCTTTTGGTAAATATAAACAGAGTAAAATAGAAACAAAGGAAAGCAATATATTTCTTAAACAAAATATAGAGTTTATAAGCAGTGTGTTTTGCATATCTCCAAAATTGTGGCTACCCATGAAAGCATGTAATTTAGATGCAATTTTTTTAAATTACTTATTATTTCCCATTTTTTACATTAGGAAGGCTTAACTGCAAGGAAAGTTAATTGGTAATAACAGTTCTTCTACTAATCTGTTTTCCCCTAATTCTCCCTATAAAAATGCTACCTTACTTATATGTGTAGGCCTAGTGCCCGCGACAGGAATTGGCCCAAAGCGCAACGTGGACCCACCACATTTCTAAAATGAAAACTGCCCCTTTTTTTTGCCTCGCTATGGATTTTGAATCCTCGCTCTTCCGGCCCCCAAGCAAAACCTTGCCAACCTATACATTTTTGAAAATTATACACTAAGGGACCCATGAGGATGGTGGGCGGACAACCCTAGCAGTGTTGTTACCATCTGCCAGCTAGGGGAGGTCCCACACTGCCAATTAGTAGCGACCACTACCGTGGCGGTCGTATCCTGCATCTTTGACTTTGCTTTGTGCGCTTCTGTTAGTAGCACCCGCCGCAAAGCCTAAGAGGCATGTCGTGCATTGCATTGGAACAAGTAGCAGGCACGTCGCGGTGCCTGCCACCTTCTGGATGGCAATGGGTGCAGCCCTCCACTCCTCCAACCCACTTGGGGGCTCGCAACAGGCCACCAAAGCAATTCCTGCCATCATTTCCTTGGCAGCGAAGCCACCATGGAAAGGCCTTCACATCACACCTTCCTAATATGGAGGGCGGTGCCTGGCACCGCCACCATACTAGTTCTGTCCGGATGGCAATCGGAATGATTGCCGGCTGAAAAGTGGCGAACGCAATTTGCGTCCGCTGTGAAACCCCTCGCCATTGTAATATGAAGGGGGGGTTTCAATCGTTACGATGTGGTGTGGTGAACGTCACAACATCCTAATGAGCCCCCAAGTGAACTCCAGTATGGGGTCACTTGTGTGGCTCTCTTCAGGTTCTGTGTTCCAGAATTCCTTGCAAACCTCAAACTTCAAAAAAAATCTACACATTTTCCTCTAATTTCTATGATGGAAATCTGCCAGTATCTACAAAATTCTACCCACCCCGTATTACACATGTCTCCTGATAAAATCGGTAGCTCACTTGTGTGGGTAGGCCAAGTGCCTGCAGCAGGAAAAGTCCCAAAATTTAACGGGGACCCAGCAAATTTTTACAGTGAAAACTGACCCTTGTTTTTCAAAGTACATAACTTTGTATTTAGAATCCTAGCTCTGCTGGCACCTAGCGTAACCTAGCAAACATATACATTTTTGACAACACGACATCCAGGCAATTCCATGATGGGGTGACTTGTATGTCATTTACCATGTTCTGTTACCCAGAATCCCCTTTTAACCTCAAGCTTAAAAAAACAAAAAACTATTTACATCACATTCCTGTGATGGAAAGTTCTGCAATCTGCGTTGTTCCACAAACTTCCACCCACCCCTCATTCTCCAAACTCTCATATTAAAAGTGCTACCTCACTCATGTGGGTGTGCCAATTAACCGTGTCATGCAAAGGCCCAAAATTGTATAGAGGAAACATCAAAATGACCTATCACAAAATGGCTTGCTTTTTAAAGAGTGTCACCAGGGTTTTTGGCCCCTTGCTCAGTGGCCATCTATGGAAACCTACCATACCTACACATTTCTGTAAACTAGACATCTTGGCCAGTACATGGAGGTCTCGCTTGCGTCTATCCCCCAAAAACTTTCCTAGCCAGAATTCTGTGCAAACTTCATTTTTAGTTTTATAAATCACTTTTTCCACATATTTTGTTTGTGATCCTACCACACACCATCCTCCTAAGTCTCCGGAAGAGAATGATCCTTCACTTTGTTTAGTGTCCAATACATATTTGGATCAAACTTTTTTTTGCCGCCTCGAAGCCAGACGGAATGACCGTTTGAATTCCTTTACGACTGGTATCATGAAAATGAGACACTCGTAAAGTAATCTTACAGGCATATTATGATGCCGCTGTAAATGCTCTGATGAAGGGTCGGAGACTTGTACAGCTGCATCTTAATAATCTTATATTTTAAAATATTATTATTTCATTTACAACTTCAACCTGAAATCAAGTTTTATACATAATATTTTTTTTAGACATTATCTTTTTATATTTTCAATTATTTTTCCTACATTTTTGAACTGTTGTGTATTTCTTTTGTTACAAATAATCAACAACAAATTAACCAAACTAGTTTGAATATAAAGTTAAAAATGTGTGTATATTATAATATTAATTACTATATATTGTATAATTTCGTTAGACTATTTCATATTTTTTTTAGAATTGAATATATTTTTGACACATATATTTTAAGAATAATATTGTGTTATATTGACTTCAAAGGTACACATTATTTTTTCCAATTTTTTTTTGGTGTCCAAGTAGATTTTTTCATCTAGCCCTGTTATTGTTTGGACGCTTTTGGGGAGAGAAGCTTGAATTTGTTAGCTACGGCTATCGGTTAAGGTAAGTTTATTTGAAAAAATTAATTTCAGTTGCTTTAACATTAGAGGGGAGTTAGTTAAGTTTTGTATATCATTTGTATTGTCTTTTTGATGATTTTGATATGTTGTGTAATAGATAGGTACAGCTATATATTTACTACCATGATACCTTTAAGGCTTAGCAATATGTACTATATTAGGTGCTCATTATGATATCCATCACATACAGATTTACCCACCGCCTTATTCGCATGGCAGAGGGTATTGTGGCGGATGCAAAGTTTGTCCTCCACTTTTCCACTGGTGGCAATCGCACCTATTGCCTGGTGGACGGCAAAAGTCCACTAATATGTTGGCGGTGCCTAGCAGGCAGTGTCCGCCATATTAGTTTGTGTCCTGTAAGAAGCCTTTCCATGGTGGTGGTGCCGACATGGAAAGGCTGTCGGTAATTGAACTTGGTGGCTAGTTGGGGGCCCCTCTTGTGGGGGGGGTGTAGCTGTACTGGGGGCTACCCATGGTACCCCCCTGCATTTCCATGCACCGACTGTCAGGCATTTTGTGCTGCCTGCCATGTGGTGCAGGGTAATGCTGTGCAAGTACCTTTAACATTGGGGACGGCGATTTAGCCCCCAGCACTGCCTATGTTAAAGGCCCAGAATGCGCGTGCCAGTTTGGCGGGCACATCCTGATGGCAGTGGTGGGACCGCTGAATGTCTGGCGGCCGGTACCAATCACTGCTACAGTGGTGGGCGGACAAAGTCCACCCATCATCATAATCAGCCACCTAAGTTATGTTCACATTAGTATATGTAGAATTATTTCATTTGTTTTAAGTCTAATATATAGGCCTTCATTATGATCTTTTTATGAAAGTGTCCGACCTTAGGTCGGAGGCTTTCTGACTCAAACCGTCATTTTCACTTACGACTGGCTGATCATTATACTGCCGGTCTGAAGTGAAACTGGTCGGTTATTCACGCTGGCTTCCAACGGGCTCCAGGAAACTGCTGTCCAGTCTCAATTGGCATGTAATTTATATGTATGGCAATTTACGCTGTCTGGATTATGATGCACTATTTATGGTAGTGTTTTTTAATATCCTGCTTTCACACACGGAAAGCATGTTTAAAACATACTTCACCCTGCGGCCTACGGTTGGTGCCTAATGTGATACCTAGCATGCCCACTTGTTGATCCCTGCACCGTGTGGCAAACACCCTGAATTCCCTGGTACACGGTGCATGGATAAACTCCACCTCCTATTTCCCTATGTGAGTTTGAGCTAAGGCCAGTTTACGGCTGTAGAAGATGTTCCTATATTGGAATTTGAGAATGCGACTGCACCACACCATGCGTGGTCTTATTTTAATCAGTTGTTCGGGACCGCCGTTTGGAGGTTGGCCGGTCATGTTTCCGCTATGGTGCCGTACACCATAACAAGCCCTCTAATGTTATTAATATATTTATGTGGGGGAGGTATTTTATTTTCAACTGGTGTAATTCTTCCTGATCTTCAGTTCCAGGGACAATGTGGTTACCATTTTTTTAATTAAATGTGTTTTTTTTTATAAATTACTAAATATTTTACATTTTCTTGTATTTTTTGCTATCCTGAAGCTTTCCTTTCAGTTGATCTATTTGTAATATTTTTTTTCTTTACACGCTATGGATGATTAGATATTTAGCTTTAAATTTTTCTCAGATGTATTTACCCTTTTCTTTTTGCAAATTACAAAATAAAACAGCGGAAACATTGGGGACCCCTGCCTTGTGCTACAAAGGAGAGCAAAAAAGGTGGATGAGAAGCACCCACTGGTCACTCAGGCCGTAGTAGCACTTTATATTCACTGTTCTTTAAGCAAAGCACACGTCCCTTAGGTCCATGATCTCCATCATCCATAAAGGTATGTCCGCTTTATACGTTTGAACCCCTTCTTGCTTTCAAGAGAGACAACCACCTTCTTATCCTCATCGTTGTGCGTCTCTAACTGTAGATGGGAGTTTGTCCTAACATGATTCGCTGAAGTGTGATCATGTATTAACCCTACCTTTGGTGGTTAAATAATTATGTAATATAGACCTTAAGTTTATTGTGTAAAACCTTCACCATGATCTTTATATCTGCATTTATGATCAATATTGGTTCGTATTTTGCTAATTGACGCGGGTCACAGCCAGGTTTGTTAAATTAAGGTGTTTTCAGACAGACATATGTGTTTTTAAATGTCGCCCCACCGAAATATTTATTTCTAAATATCGTGACTCAGAAATCATGATGTTAAGAATATTGTGTTTAAGAATATCGGTTATAAAACAAGAAATAGCATTTTAAATATTCGTTTTTTTTCTTAAATGAACTTGTTTTAAAAGTATCTTTTTGCCATTTCTATAATAATTTTTTACACTTTCTAACATATGTGTTACATGTTTAGTAGATATGAATTGTTTTTTAAATAAATTTAGCAATTTTATTTTCAATAGTGCCTAGTGGGTTTCTAGTTGAGTAGTTTTGGAATTAATTTAATGTTTATAAATTCTTGATTATGTATTATTTCGTATTATTACTTAATTTAGATTTTCATAGTGCTTTTTGTAAATGTCTACATTTTTTAGATCCATGATTGTGTGGTTTCTAGGGGGACAGTGTGTGAAGCAATTTATTTTTAATTCATTAATAATAAGTTCTTAATGAATATTCACTAATTAATTTCAAATTACATTTGTAAATTGTGTAAGTTTTTTTAGGCGTTGGTTGTGGTGTTTATATGGTAAGTATGTAAGTTTTTTAACATAATCTTTAGTTTATTTTTATTATTAATTAATTGATATTTATTTTGCGTTATCGTTTATATATTTGTTGTTTGCATATTACTTTTATAGGGGTAAAGGTTTTGAAGTATATGACTTTTACTTACCTCACAATCACTATTTGAATTCTATTCGCTTTAATATTTACAATTATTTTTAATTCTGTTACTTTTTTTACATTTTAATTTTAGCTTAGATTTTTCGTGTTTATAAGTGTGTAAAGTGTAGTAATTTTCATAATTTTTATAATTCTTTAATAATTTTGTAAATCATAATATTTCTTTAATTGTTAATTACCTATGTCATTTGGTAAGTACATATTTTCTTTAATTTAGATGTAGGTTTTGAATTTTGTGGTGTTGTAGGGTAGGAAATAAAAATAAGTAAATTTACGTCATAATTAATGCATTTTTTTAAAAAAAATTGGAAAGCAAAATTAACAAACAACATTTAATATCATTTTTGTAGTTATGGGTCATATGCATTTATCATTAGGATCTTTATTGTTCAATATATTATATTAAATATATTTTTAATTTAATTTGTATTATATTTTTTACATACTCTCTTTTTTAAATTTAGTTTCATGTTGTTAATATTTTGTATTTTTTTATTTTTGTACTGACTGTAGCGAGAATCTTAATTCTAATAATTGATTTAAGTTGGAATAGTATGTTTTACCCCTCTACTATCCAACACTTTCCCTACTGTTGCACTCACTGTAGTTGGAACAATCATTTTTTCTCCTCTGCTAACAAACACTTTTAGATCTTTTGCATTCATTTGAGTGGGAATATTCATTTTTACCTGTTCACTATCCAACACTTTCCCATCTGTTTCACTCTTTGGAGTTGTAATATTAATTTTTAGCCCTCCGCTATACAACACCTTCCCTACCTTTACAATTACTGGAGTCGGAATAGTGCATTTTATCCCTAGCCTATACAACATTTAAACTACGGTTGCACTCATTCTAGTGTTAAATTGTAAATTCTACTCCACCACTATCCAACACTTCTACCACTGTTGCACTAACTGTAGTGGGGAAAGTAATTTGTTCAATTCCAATATCCATCACTTTGCCAAATTTTGCACTCATTGAATTGTGAATTTCTTTTTTTTACCTGTACGCTATCTAATGCTTTCCCTACTGTTAAACTTACTGGAGTGGGAACAGTAATTTTTATACCTAGGCTTTAGAACACTTTCACTATTTTTGCATTCACAGGAGTGGGAAAAGTAATTTTAACTCCATCGCTATTCAACATTTTACCTACTGTTGAACTGACTGGAGTACGAGATTTAAGTTAAAAAAAATTTAAATCATTTAATTTTTTGATTTTTAATAAAATGTTTCATTTTATTATCTTTTAGGTTATTGCTATATATAAATACATATATATAAATAGATATACACATATATGTGTGTGTTTATATTTTTTAAATAATTTTAAAAGTATAAAAGCAATCTTTTTTTTTTAAAAGTATAGATCTATATATTTATTTATTATGTATGTTTGTTTAACTTTTTCATTAAGTTAATTTAGTATATTTATTTTAACAATTGATTTTACACACACACACACACACACACACACACACATATATATATTTTATATGTATTTTGTATAACTCTCTTTTTAACTTTGATTACTTTTATTCTCAATTTTTTGGTACTGACCAGTTAAAGTATTGGTAATTATAATTTTTGCATTCAACATTTTTATAACTATATTATTTCCATATGTATTTTTTAAATCAATATTTTGACAGTCGTCAAAATAATGAAAATAAGCCCCCTACTGAATACCACGAGAGGAGCTGTGATGCTGGATATGCACATATCAGTTAGATTAAATAAAGCCATTATCATGTTAAGTGATTTTGTTGAATTCAATTGGAAAACTTCACAGTTGTCATCTTGTAAATGACCTGTGCAATTTATTGAATAACCTGTTTTGTGGAATAATGTTCCGGCATATTTAACCCATTGCCTGCTTATGACGAGCCCAGCTTGTCAATTCAATTCAAATGATCTTTATTCGGATTTAGTACATCCATAAAAGTACATACAGAATGAAAATACATTTTAAAAACAAATTAAAAACACATATATAAAAAGTTAAAAACGGATTATCCAGTTGGGTTTAAGCAGCATATGTAACGTAAAGTGCAATGTACATAATATATAAAGTGCAAAATACATAGTAGAGGAAGAGCATTAATCTGTTAGTGTACGCAATCTCAAAATTCAATTTATATTCTCCCACAGGGATTGTTTAAATCAAAGCACATATACAATTAAATCTGTAGTCAGTTTATAGTAGAATGATAAAGTGCACAAAATACATAAGATGGCTTAGTACTATTATCCATTAGCCATGTTCCATACTTGCCCTCGATCTCACGCAGGCTTTTATGAAGCAACTTACAGTATATATGACTTCATCTATGTGCAACATTTGCAAGAATTGTAATGCATGAATGGAATCTCGAAGGTTATATTTACGAAGAATTGGCCTTAAATATTGACAGGCATACAATTTGTAATGGCCACAAAAGAAGAGATAGTGCAATAAACTTTGTTTTCCACCTTGAGAACAAGGGCAATCCAACTCTTCTAATTTTTTGTTATAGCCAATGGGGAAGCTGAGCAAATTAACTATGCTTCCATCCCGAAACCTGAATAAAATGCTCCGATTCCATCTTCCTATAGGGATTGACAAATATCTTAAAGGATTGTTCAAATTATCAATACCTGGGTCAATAATGCGCAAATATCTAGTGACAACTGGTTTAATAGATTCTGATCTCATCCGATCCTCATTATATAAGTCCAGCAATGCCCGTTTAATACTATTCTTATGAGCGGGTACAATAGAATCAGGGGAGCTAAATAAAGATCCTTGACCCACGCACTGCAGACTGTTTTTGACTGCATTTAACCAGGGTATGTGATGGGATCTATCACTTAACAAACAGTCTGATATTATACTGCGCGTTAAGGATGCTGCTGGATTTAGCCATATTTTAATCCAAAAAAGCGCAGGCCTTGACTTGATAAAATCGACAATATATGGCAGCCTTAGTTCATTGTGACAAATAAATGTAGGGGCACAAGGAACTCCCCCCAGCACCCTCCTGCAGAATCTATTTTCCTCCAACTGGAGGGCCATGCTGTTACAATAACCCCACACTTCAGCTCCATAAGTCCCAGTTGGCCGGCATTGGGTGCGATAGATGTTGAGGAGGGGGGTAACAACATCAGCCAGTTTTGGTTGACGGAGGGATAAAATTGAGTTAATTGACTTGCCAATTTTATTTCTCGCATGGGCAGCATGTGGCTGCCATGAGCCTGAGTTAGAGAATAACAACCCTAGGTAAGGGAAAGTGCTGGTGCATTTTAAGGTGTTGTTACCAGATTTAATTGATGTAATATTATACTTTTTTGGTCCGCAATTCATTATAAAGGATTTTTAAAAATTGGTATTTAGACCAAGATCGGACATAAAAGCATCAAACCCAGAGATTAAAATGCGTAAAGCATTCGGTGTACGCCCCATTAATACTGCGTCATCCGCATAAAGTAGGGTAGTAATGGGGGAACCATTTATAATTGGAACGTCCTTAATGATCTTACTCAGAGTGCTACTCAACCCATTGATATATAAAATAAAAAGCAGTGGGGCGAGTACGCAGCCCTGTCTGACTCCTCTGCTAATAGGGACGTCATTGGATAAATCACCATCATTATTAATTTGTACTCTCGCTTTTAGGTCCCTATGTAAATAAGAAAGAAAATACACCAGTGAGTCATCCAAACCATAATCAAGCAAAAGTGACCACAACCTAGAACGATTAACAAAATCAAACGCATAACTCAGGTCCATGAAACCTAAATAAAGAGGGGATTTTTTAACAATGATATATTTGGCCATGATCAGAGTTAAATTTAAACATTGTTCAATAGTGCCTACTTGGCTTCTGAATCCCAGTTGACTACAATGAAGAACATTGTTGTCCTCAGCCCAGTCCCTTATCCGTTTAAAAATTACCCTTCCAAGGACTTTTAACGTATTATCGATCAGTGAGATCGGGCGGTAACAGGCGGGACCCGACCTGTCACCTTTTTTAAATATTGGTACGATGACACTGTTCGACCAGGATTCGGGAATTGAGCTATCATTCAGGTTATTAAATAAGTTGCATAATAGAGGGGCCCAAAAATTAATTTCTGATTTAATCTGATCAATTGAAAGGCCGTCCGGGCCGGGGGCTTTATTGCTAGCGCTATCAATAATAGCATCCTCGACCTCTGATAATGAAAAGGTCAGAGGTTCAGCGCTGTTAGATAGAGAGACAGTATCTAGAGGAGTGGCTGATGTGGCGTAAATTTGGGAGAAATGCTCTACCCACGCCTCACCTGTTATATTACTGTTAATTGGATTGATGTTAGAACCAAAAGATCTTAAGGACTTGACTTCTCTCCAGAAACCTGTTGTGTCCTTTAGTGTGGCAGTACGCGTGAGAGATTCCCAGTGATTAATCACTAGGGCCTCGGATCTAGTTCGTAAGGCAATTTTATATTTTGATCTTAATTCTCTCACGAGTCAAGCATCCCTTGGGTTGGTATTTAAGGCTGCCCTCAAGTCCCTATTGGCCTTAGAGCAAGAGGAATCAAACCAGCGGGGACCATGGGATATATTCTGCCTAGCGGGTTTGGAAGATTCTGTTTTAATGGCCCCACATAAATCACCAAAGGCGCCAACCACCTCATTACTAGGACTTGTGTATGACAGGCAAATCTCTACTGTCTCAGGATGATTTTTAATTACTCTGGATAGAATCTCTTTATTATCAACTCCTTTCCATACTAGTCTCAATCTATCTGTTGATAAAGCCAGATTTTGAGGCCCAGCCTCTAACTTTGCTGCAACCTTTGAGGTCTGTGGATTGTGTAAATATATTCTAAGCGGGTAGTGGTCGCTATAAGCGGAACAGATGACTTCTGCTTTTAAAATTATATCACTTAATGTTGGGCATGTAAATATGTAATCTATCGTAGAGGCACAGCCCTGACCTATAAAAGTGGGGGTTGTTATATTATTTGCACTAGTACCTGCAATTTCCATTACATTTACTAGGTCACGGGAAGCTATGTGGTTTTTCAGTTCCTCACCGTTTTTGCATAGTGGGCTGTTGCGATACATATGAGCGTTAAAGTCCCCTCCAATGCAGATGCCATCAAAGGGCCCATACTTTTGCCCTCCCATAATTTCATCTATAAAATTAAACAATAACATAAAATTACCATTAGGACGGCTAGCAAAGTCGTTGTTATAAAAATTAATAATACATAATTTCAATCTGTTAATGTACTTCATAGCCATAAAACAACAATTACCCGGTGTAGGGATCAATTTAGTTTGCACCCCGGATTTTATTTTGGACCAAATAGATAGACCCCCACTGGGTCGTCCCATGTGAGATGGGGAAGCCTTAAGATTATAACAACAGAAACCCTCCATTGTTGGTGACGTTGTACTCCACGTTTCTTGTAGCATCAATATATCGCAGTTATTATCAACCCAATTAAGCCATTCTGTGATTTTCAATTTGGATTTTAAACCTGCTATGTTCCAGCTAACAAGAGATAATTCTGAATCCAAAGGCAGTTGGTTATGAGTCGGGGGTATTTGACTCAGAGCAGTTCGAGGCAAGGATTGTGAAACAATCTGGGGTTCGGATGTTGGTGTCAAAGATAATTTGACAGAGATAGTCAAAGGTGGTCAGTCTTGCATATCCAGATCCGAAAGAGGTGCAAATCTATTATACATTTGAAATGGGAATGGGGGGGGTTGAAATTGCATAGGCGGTGGCCGGAAATGCATAGGTGGTGGTTGGAAATGCATTAATGACGGTTGGAATTGCATAAACGGAGGACGAGGTTGTATTGCCATTTGTCTATAGAAATAACTCAAGGGTAACATAGTTGCAACAGTAGAAATGGTAGAATAGTTGCTATTTCTGTTAAGGAGGTTTCTTACAGTCCCTGGGTTTTTAAAATTAAGAACTATACAGTCACCTTCCTTGTCCTTGAGTAAAGGCCCGACCCACGATACCCTGCGGGCCGATATAATCTCTCTTGAAATGTCAAATCCAACGCCTTTGTGCTTAGTCAGCCAGTCTATGCACTTATTCCGCAATTGCACCCATGATTCCCCCTGGTCCTCCCTCAACGGCGGTACTCCTGCTAGGACCAAGACGAAAGGACAAGCATCCGGTGGCAAATGTAAGGCTGGCCCTTGATGTTTAAAAGGTTTACTTGTCCCTTGTGGGCCAATACCCTCATTGTTATTAGCAGCAGTTGGTCTTGATGCTGTTGTGGATTTGGTTGGACCATTATTGCGGTTAGAAACAGGAATGTTAGAAATTGATGGAATAGTATTTTTCTAGGAGCAGGTATGAGAGTCGGTTTTGTGGGTAAATTGGATGTATTCAGAGTTGGCCCTCTATTGGTAGATCGGGGTTGAATTATAGGTGGTGCAATAGACGGAGGTATGATCCAGGATTACTCAAAACCCCACCCAAAGAGCTGGTAATTTTCTGTTTCTTTGATGACAATGTATTGTTTGCAGTTTCCAATTCCTTTAAGAGGCGATCAGCTCTGATTTGGTCCAGGATGACTGACCCCTTCCTTTTTATTTCTCCATTCTTGACCAGGTTATCTAATCTGTCCAGTCTTTTAAAAACGTTATTAAACTGATTGATCATTTGCTTTTCTAGTCGGTTAAAAATAGTATCCACTATGGTTTCTATAAGGTTCCCATTCTGTCTTGAGAGATTATAATTATCTCCCATTAATGCTGTTTGGGTCCATATGGTTTTAGAATTCCCACTAGAGTGAGTGGTAGTTGCAGCAGAAATACTGTCAATGTCAGCGGAGTCTTTGTCTTCTGTAAGGACAATTTGTGCCCCCGAAGATTTATTTTTGTTCCACAGACTTTGAGGTGTGGGCTGATTCTTGTGGATTAAAGGCTGTTTCCTTTTATTAGCACTTTGCTTAGTTATGCCTCTTTTACGTTTTTCCCCTCCCGGTTTATTGCTACTAGAATCAATACTATCCAGGGTAATAACATCGTCCTGGGAAGCTGTAGTAATAGTAGAAACACTTTCTGTCAGCAGGGATACTGGGGATGTTGATATCAGTACCGGCTTGGAGATTACAACCGCTGGTATTGAAGAGGCGGGGTCAGGTGCTATGTAAGTAACGGTATTTTCATCGTCCAGAATAGTGGGCACATCAACAGAAGGATGTGACGGTTTTATCACAATTACTTCAGGGGTTATATGTATATCTCCGTTTGCACAACTTGTACTACTTGTTATACTCGATTTGTTGTTAATAGTAAGGGAACCCATCGAGAACCTTCTCTCAGTCTCCACAATTTCGTTAAAAGCAGTTTCTATCAGTGTCTCAAAGGATGTAATGAGGGAGACAGAAGTATCAACACCCTTGGTTACAACATCAATATTATTACTATCACCCATTTTATAATCCTAGTTAGGTGCTCACCTTTGAGAAGAATGTTAGTGGGGTGGCCCGCCCGTCCACTGCAGTCCACTGACGGCCACAGACGGCCCGCCCTTTGCCCGGGCTTAGCTCCGGGCGTCCCGCTCGCGTCCCGCGACGCGGGGGTTCCCGAGCTTTATCGCTCCGTTGGCGCTCTCTGGGCGCGACCCGCGTCCCTCAGCACGCGCCGCCGCGAGGCCTGCCGGGATTTGTGGTCTCCCGGAGCGGCGGCGCGGAGTCCGGTGCCTTTGGACTCTTGGCGGTGGCGGCGGTGTTCCCAGATGCTGTGTCTGCCCACGTCTGACTCTCGGCGGTGGCGGCAATGGTCAGTAGTTCCCCCCGCTCTGCCGGGGTTCCCGAGCTTTATCGCTCTGTTGGCGCTCTCTGGGCGCGACCCGCGTCACTCAGCACGCGCCGCCGCGAGGCCTGCCGGGATTTGTGGTCTCCCGGAGCGGCGGCGCGGAGTCCGGTGCCTTTGGACTCTTGGCGGTGGCGGCGGTGTTCCCAGATGCTGTGTCTGCCCACGTCTGACTCTCGGCGGTGGCGGCAATGGTCAGTAGTTCGCCCAGCTTGTCATGAGGCACAGTGGAGCTGTGCTCAAGACGAGCTGGGCTCGTCATAACAGCCGTGGCACTCCCATGGTAATTGATTCCCCGTCTGTGCGGGAGAATCAATTAGTGGGCGGAGTCGTGACGAGCCCAGCTCATCATGAGAGCAGCTCACGAGCACCGCGGTCCCCTCTCCCGCCCCATGCCATGGGGGAATTACCCCGGCCGCCAAGGGGTTAAGCAGGCAAGTGCCTCGTTAAAATGTCCATTATCCTGCAATATGTTGTGCTGGCCAGTGAGTGGCACATCACATGCGGATTTGATTGTCGTTATCATTGCATGTGACTGTGCCTAACGCAACTGCGCATCAAATCAGCACCCAGCCTTTATCTATTCTTTAACTGTCTTTGCTATAAGAAAAAAAACTGTTTCTCTTATTTCTCCTTGTAATAAGGGATTATATTGATCATGGTGAGGAAAAGTAATATATATGTGTGGGGTGTTGGTGAAGTGTTATGTGCATGAGTCAGGCAAATGATCATGCCCTTTAACCCCTTGCATTGTTTCACCCAACAGTGCTTAAAGGCTGCTGATTTTCTCAGCAACTTTCCTCTCATGGATTAGTTTCTGTCTGTCCAGAGTACCTGTTCAGAGGAAACTGATACAGCATTCTCATACAAATTTCGTTACAGTTAGTGGCACAACCGATGCTTCTCCTCAGGGACCTTGTACTTTGTTCAGTTCATAAGCCAGGGCTCCTGGTGGTGTTGCAGGAGACAGAGGTCAAGGTATAGCAACACGCTGACTTTGTCAGATGTATGCTTCAGGACAAATGGGGCTTTCAGTAGATCTTGTTTTTCAGAAAAAAAATTGATATATTAAATACTGCCATCCATAAATATTGTGTATGAAATATTCTCACACAGATATAAAGTGTGCAACATTATCCGAATCAAGAATATCGATTTTGATGTAAGTAATACAGTTGTTAGTATTAATGAATGTATTAATATATTTTACAGAAATATCACAGTTAAGAATATTCTAGTTAAATTGGTTCTTTCTTTTTAAATATGTTATCGTATTTTATTGGGTATAAAGGGGTCGATTTCGATTCGGGAAAAACGACTCCGACTAGCTGTACGGAGCGTTTTTCCCGTACACCTTCAAACACCGTACACCCCATGATCGCAGGGGTACGATACGTAGACCCCATGATCATAGGGGTACGCTCTGTACCCCTGCGATCATATGGTGTACGCACCGTACCCCATGATCGCTGGGTGTACGCACTGTACCGTGTGTGTATGATTGTGTGTTTGTCTGTACGATTCGCCCTTACCTGACGCGGACCGACTCCGACTAGCTGTACGGAGTGTTTTTCCCGTACACCTTCAAACACCGTACACCCCATGATCGCAGGGGTACGATACGTAGACCCCATGATCGTAGGGGTACGCTCTGTACCCCTGCGATCATATGGTGTACGCACCGTACCCCATGATCGCTGGGTGTACGCACTGTACCGTGTGTGTATGATTGTGTGTTTGTCTGTACGATTCGCCCTTACCTGACGCGGACCGTACGAATTGCGTCCTCCTACCCCGGTCCGGATTTGTACTTGTCGGGTCATACGGCATCTGCACTATTCGTACGGAAGACTGTGGGTGTACGGTTCATACTGATTTTCTCTTGCTTCTCGTACGGATCGCACAGATTCATACGTATTTGCTCAGTACGAATCGTACTACGTGAATTGTACAGATTTGTGCGATTCGTACGGAAAGGGCAGTCCATACGAATCGTACGTAAATATTTCCTCCAGGATCGGAATCGGCACCAAGATGTTTGTTTAATTTGGATCTTTTATTATCGTTTTTAAAATGTTATTACTTTTTTTTAATAAAATATGTATTTTTAAAAATTTACAATACCCTAAGTGTTTTGCTTTTCATAAGCATTTATGGTGCTAATTAAATACATTATAATTAATCAGCAAAAAATTAATATGTAATAATTTATAAATATAACTAATAATTGTTGATTCTATAATTAGATGTCTTTTCAGATGTAGGATTATGGAGCATCATATGTTTTGTTTGTGCATCGACAGTTAAGGAAATGAATGAATTATCATTAATTATTAGGTTTTGGTTATTATTACTTCTTTATTTGTCAAAGATGTAAGTCAATTGTAACTACAATTTTAGCACTATGGGTGTCATTAGGATTGCGGTCGATAATCACCACGATCGTTATGGTAGTGGGAAAAGACCACCTGCAAGGGCCACGACATAACCGCCTGTCTAATTAGTATTTTCCACAGTCCAAATCCAACTGCGGTGGTACAATCACAGCCATTAACATTGCGGCGGTTGTTGCTGCCAGCAGCACCGTTGCGATGTCAAAAGACCATGTCCTGCATTTCCCTGCACTGTGTGGCACTGCAAAGCCCCTGCCACCTGGTACAGGGACATGTAGAGGGTAGGGGGTTACCATGGGTACCCCCCCCAGTGCACCCACACACCCCCAACCTATTGGGGGCCCGCAATGGGCTCCCGGAACCAAAGCCAGCCTTTGAATAGCGTTTCCAACGCAGAGGAAAGGCTGGCTTCTGCCCGCATCATAATTTGGTAGGTGTAGACTGGCTCTGCACTGACTCTTTTTTTGATGTCCAGCTCTGCCCAGCAGGCAAGCGTGAGTACTTCTACAGACGGAAAAGTTGCGGTGGGATTTCTCATCCCTGCGGTCATCACCGCAATGCTAATGCGACCAGCGGTTTTCCTTGGTTAATTTGCAGACGGATGGCTGCCGCCGAGCCGGCGGCTCCCACCGCCAGCCTGCGGTGGAAATCCTTCCGCCATCCTAGTAGACCCCTATGTTATAGCTGAGCGGCTTCTTTTGTGCAGTGCTATATGATGTGTAGTAAAATATTTCTAATTAAATAATTGTTTGTTTATTAATATTAATTTGACAATTAATTTTGTTTATTCTGTAATACAATATGTTATTTCTGGTTTATCAGATAGGTATGTTTAAACCCTGTGAATGGATGTATTTTTATTCGTCTAGGGTCCGATTCCGGGCCAATTCCGATCTCGGTCGGAAGGGCACCGAATCCGGTTCGGCATTAGTGGATCGGATTCGGAGGCTGAATTTCCATCCGGTTCGTACACAGGTCCGGACGTCGATGTACGATGCGAACAAACGCAAAATCTCCGTCCGAATCGTTTCCGGGTCTGAACCACCCCTTACGTCTTGGCCGTAAGCTAACCGTGGCGCTCAATGGAGACGTTTCACGACCGAGCTAGTACGATGCTCGATTTGGACAGCCGGATCGAGTCAGAGCTTCCTGCTCGCAATAGCTCCCAGAGTTGGACTTTTGGGGTCCGCATCGGACCCCCTGTTTCCCGCAGCCTTACAACTTGGACACAAGGGGAGACCCATGTGTCTCCCCAACACAGGCATGTACGGTGCGGATGGCAGAGATGTGTACCCACTGTAGGGGTGCACTTTTCCGCAACGTACCCATTCAGTCAATGGGAGCCCATGTACGCGTTGTATGACCGGCTCCCATTGACTGCTATCGGAGTCCGACCAAACCGAGTCTGACAGCATACGGCCGCATCGTACTAGCTTGGTCAGACTACAGGAGTCCAGATCAGTCGGGAAACAGCCCTATCCCGCTCAGTCGGAGTGCTTTCCGACCCTGATCGGAATTGGCCCCTAAATAGAATGTTAATCTATAATAAGTAATGATAAGTTAAACATTTATGCTTAATATGCACTTAAGATAATGTTCATTTGATATCATTGCTGTGACTTGTGGCATTTGTATGAATAAATGAATTTAAGTACATTTTTATAATTTAATTTATATACTTAATCGTTTATAAATAGTGTTTAACTGACAACTATCAAAAGAACACAGAATATTATCTTAATCATAAATATTCGTTTTGGTCTGAATTGTTATTCTATTCTTTGTTGCTATAATAATACATTTATTAATAGTCATTTCATTTTTTACAAATTATTTTTTTATGTTAATGTATTTTTTAATTGTGTTCTGCTTTTTGGATGTAACTAACATTTGTTCTGATTAGTTTTGCATTTGGAAGACTGTCCTACCGCCATTGTGGAAGAATGTGACTGACTGACAGGTAGTCAGTAGTCCCACCCACCAAATTTGTGATCTGACTGCCTTTGAGTCATTGGTAAACATGTCTATTTTGTAAAGGCTTGTGCAGCTGCCTGGTAAAGGCCCACATCACAAGCTTAAATCCTAAGAGGCATGTTTTTAAACTTTCCTACTGCCCAGGGAAGGCACAGCATGCAAGTATGTTTAGGTGGTGCACCATGGAAGGATTTCACCATTGCGTAGGTCTATGGGTGGCAGAGCCCCTGATCGTGACCCAAACAAAAATCTTTCTACCAGCTTTTTATAAGTGGTTGGAGGAATGTTGCATCGTAATCCATTGTGGTGGAATGCAATCGGACCGAACATCGTGCTCCTTGAGGATATTGGAAGATGTTGCTCGGTTTATCCTTTTTGCAATTCCAGCAAACCTACTGCATCCTAATATGCATCTGGCTAACCGCTTGTACAGATCTCAGTACTAAAGAAACCAACGCTCCTACCGATATTATAATTCGCCCCATTGATTTTAGAGTTGTAAAAAATATGGAATTTATATTTTGTTAAATATTAATACTTATTTTTTTGTATTATTATTTTAATCTTTTATTATGTTTTATTATTTTTTATCTTTTATCAAATCTGCAAGACCTTTAGGGCAATGCAACGTGTGGTGGCTGAAGAGGGGTAAACCTTATTCCTGCTGTTTCCTTACATGTTTCAGAGGGGGATTGGAATTAACAAGCCAAGTGGCTCCAGCTGTGGTCTACAACTGTCCTCAGAGCCCCTAGGCGCTCGACATGCTGTTTGTATACAATAGCTGGTGCCCCCAAGAAGAGGTCTTCATATTTCAAGGTACTCACAAATGCTTTAAACATTTTTTATTGACTTGGTTAAGGGTGGCCTGTCTAAATGTCTACTAAGGCTCTTTATAAAATAGTTTGCCAAACAGATGTTGGGAATTACATGTTGGCCCGTGTCCAGGCCACTCTCAGCAGAAGGGTACTTGGTGTGCTTCTTGCCTTGCTCTTGGCTTAGGCGACGGATTGCCTTGCGCCTTCCTTTTAGAATAGATATTCTGAACAAAGAGTCCTAGTCATCCCTTATTAATAGGCATGGGTTGCTTTACCAATCCAAAGGTTTCTTTTACATGGTAGTGTTGTTGAGTATCCTAATGCTTATGACCAAGGAGTGTTAGACAACTGCAAACACACACACTATTCAATAATTGATTTACAAGACTCAAGGAGATCTATACGAATGTATACAAAGACATGTACCTTTATATATATTTTTGCCCAAGAATCAATAGGATCAGTTAAGTATGGTTTGCAAGATAACCATTTTTACGTTTGCAATGTCGAGAATGCGGTTTACATATTCTGCAAAGTTGTCCTATGGGAGGAGAAACAGATATGGCATATAAGGGCTTTGATGTAACTTACAACAGAATCTGATTTCTTTAAGTTTAATATGGGCTAGTTCCATGGCAGCAACATCAGTTTACTTCCAGTGGCAATAGGCCGCACGGATGCAATTTTTCCAAACAAAATTTGCTTCACAGTGCAAGTCAATGTGAATCAGTCTTATCATACGAGTTGAGCCTGAAATTGGTATGTTAACAAACTTTACTGAAAAAATATTGTGTGATATATCGCAATGTTCAAATATTGTGGTATAAAATATGAATGTAAAAATAATCAAAATTAAGTGCCTCATTACTATGTAGGTCTGAAAGCCTCTTGCCTAGTCGGGTTCCCATCACCTGAGTCCTAACCCATCTGCCGGAGTCAGTTGTGATCAAATCAGCCAGACCAATTACAATGATCGCGGTCTGAAGGGTAACTGTTTGGTCATGTGTAATTAGTCACAAATGGCAATCGAAGACACCAAGTTGGTCGGAGGGGATCTATGCAGTTCTGAAGATACGTTTTCCAACCGACCCATTCCGATTTTGTATTCTGACAGTCTTTCTTACTATGTCCAACACATAAAAAGGCTGATGGAAACTGACTTACGGGGCTTCTATAAGGTCACTTTGCATGGTGTAAAATTTGTGTAAAGATGAACACACATTTCATTGAACATTTTTACAAGTATATAGATTTTGTTGAAAGAACAGAGTGGGATGTTGTTTCATTATATTGAAGCAGTGATATTTGTTGCGCACAATTGAAATTTGTTGGTACATTTATTCAATTTTTTATTATATTTTTGGAAAAAAATGTTTGAATTGTTGTGCTAAAGATGTTTTTGCTTTTAGTTTTTTATTAAAATGTAATAAAAAAAAATTATTTTAGGTTGTTACAAAATACTAATATTAAAAAATGTACATAGTTACGTTTTGGATATAGTTGTTACATTAATAGGTCTGAATAGTTGACATTCAGATTTTATATATGACAGGTTGTTTAAATATTATATTAAAAAATATTTTTTTTTCAAATAAGAAACCAAGGTACAGTATTTTATGTTTATTATCGTCAATACTACATTTTTTATTATTACATTTTTCGACTTAAAGTGAAAAAAAATTATATTAAAAAAGACATACTTTTGTGAGGTAATTTTTTTTTACTTCTTTGTCACTACTAAGTTTAATAACATTATTTTGATTTTGTGATTATAATGTCTTCTATTTACTATTTCAAAAATGGTATGTTTGAATAATTATATGTTACCTATATTTAAACAATAGGTGATTACTATTAGTCTTTTTTTCTTACTTAGGTGAATATTACAATGTCGGGTGGACCTGAGCGCAATATGGACTGATCGGCATTTGTTGGTCACGACACTGTTATATGGATGCGAGTGCACATGGTGTGATTGCAAACGACCATTTCCCATATGGGAGCTTGTGCTGCAGTTGGAACCAGACCGCAGTACTACCTCATATATAGGAATAGAAGTTTGTGTAAATCTCTGCACCATGTGAAATGAGGGTGGTCTGGATTTAATTCTGACTGGCGTGAGAATTGTCGTGGAAGCAAAGTGTACTAAATGAAGTTGTGGGAAGTTTATCATCGGTTGGCATGGCAAACTGATTCATGATGTCAGAAAATCGTTTGAGTTGTTAATTTTCATGCAGATTTGAAAAATATTTTCCATTTCTAATTGTGGATCAGAGTAGTCAAGGAAATGTTAGCTTGTGTAGGAGATTTTATATTCTGTACTGTGTAAATGCGGCTCATTGGAATATTGACAATATTCATTTGGGGTGGTGGCTAAAGCAGACAGGGTCGTAGTGCTGCCACGGGTGATAGCAAGACTACATTACACAGAAGGGTGGTGAAGGTAGGTGAGGGAAGTAGTGGTTGTTGTATGGTGATCACAATGGGGCTAGAGCCTTGTAATGGATGGGGGGGTGAGTTAAGTTATTGCTAAACTTATCTTGAATGTCGTTGATCACTTTGTCAAAGATCTACATGTTTAAATTATTTTGGATAAGTGACATAATATTACGATCACACATATTTAGATACTTTAAGATGGCTCATAAAAAAATACAAAAAGAAAAAAATTAAAAATGAATGAAGTATAACTTTATGTGAACAAATAAACCTACAAGCATAATAACATTAACATTGAAAAATACAGACAAAAAAATAATTAAGGCAACTAAAATACCAACTAAAACTAATATTATTTAGACAACAACATTTTTAAATATACAAAAATAATTTTTAAACATATCTTAATATTTAGAAAAATGTAGTGACATCTGTGAATATGACAGATACTACAAAAACTAGGATGTATAGAGTAGGAACAACATTGAATCACTGGGGTATAATGAATAATATTCTCATCCTTACTCTGTGCAACATTGCTGATAGAGTAAATAAAAAGAAACTGACAATCTTAGAAACTCAATTTAATTGGCAACAATGAGTGGAGATCTTTGAGAAGTAATGTAAAAAATTATACTTCGTATTGAATATGTTTAATAATCATGTTTGTTTTATTAATATCCCAAATTAATCCAACACTATATTAAGATGAATTTGTAAGTAAAAACATATAAATAAAAAAAATTACTTAATAAATATAACATTAAAAAATGTGATTTCCTATTACACAAATAAATACCTTCCCACAAGATTCTCTTACAAATAGAGCAAAACAAACTTAGAGCCCGGATTTCACTGTTGGTCTGAATTGCCTACAACCAAAACCGTGTGAGTTTGTGAATCGGCCTTCCATAGGCCTGTGATTCCACACACTGATTTAGGATGTGACCACACATGCTGCGTTTGCAAACTCCCAATTATGTATGTGAGCTTAAGCTAAGGCATGAAACAGTCTGTCTCACAAACTCCCATAGAGAAATGAAAGTTTGTTTAACAAAATGCACTATGGAGATAGTTGAGATCACAGCACAATTGTGTAGACAAGTATTCAATTCTTGCCTCAACTTGATGATTGCTAGTTGAATGTGTTCTCATCCATATCAGTCTTCAACCGCCCAGATTACAGCAAACCACCTGCATTTGATAGGGTAAATTTTAAACTTGCATGAAGTCACACCTGGTTCACACTCAACGCTTACTTTCATTGTATCAGTTCTGAACACTGTGCAGTTTAAGGTTTGTCATCCATAGCAGCAATTCAATGATATTAAGTCTACGATACTGATGTTTGAACCTCTATACAGGATTTCGGAGATAATGAATCTGAGGCAGTTCGGCCTCCTGCATCCCTCTTGTGGATCATGCAATATGGCAGATTTAGGGTCAGCAATGGGACCTGAAAATCAACATGGATCTGCATCAGGTTAATCGCACCAACCTGGCATTTACCAGCCAATTTGCAACACAGATTTAAATTAAATACAAAAAGTAAACCTCCATAATTCATATAATTAGATATCAATCAAAAAAATAATAATATATTTTTTAAAAATTGAAAAGAACAAAGTTACTGTACTAACCAAACGTTTCCGCTTTATGACCTAAATCCACAAACAAAATATTAATTAAACAATTGACAAAAATATGAAACAACAATTAAATGACGATTTATGAACAAACAATGATTATTTGAAAACTGAATTACTTTCCCCCATCTACCACAATAAAATATTTTCACAATTTTAAGAAATACTTTTACATTGAAGAATGAATATAAATTAGCAACAAATCATTATATAATGTAATCAATTTTTCTTCAACCATTTACAACTGTTAGCCACACATCTCACACATCACAAATTTTTAAGTATTGACATCTTCATTTTTTAAATTTATTTTTAACATAAAGGGGCCCATTAGGATCTCAGGTGGATCGCCACCACCCGCAAGGCGGTGGCGATCCTCCCGAGATCCGTCCCCGCCTGCTACCCATTTCCCCCTCTGCCATATTACTATAGCAGGGGAGACTACAGCAGAGGAAAAGACCGTCCGCTGCTTTTCCGCCCAGTCAACAAGTCAACCGAGCAGAGTTTAGTATGGTGGCAGTGTCTGTTAGACACCGCCACCCATATTACCATGGGGCGGAAACATGCCTTTCCATGGCGGCATTGCCACCACGGAAAGGCATGCAGGAATTGCTTGTAGGGGCCTGTTGCGGGCCCCAAGGGACTCTGGGTGGTGGGGGGTGCACATGGGGGTACCTATGGTACCCCACTGCAGTTCCATGCACAACATGGCAGGCACCTCGCGGTGTCTGCCATGTTGTGCATGGAAGTGCACGACATGCCTTCCTGGCATTGTGGCGGACGGTGCTGAGTGCACCGCCCGTCACAATGTCAGGAATGCAGGATGCGCCCACCACTGTGGAGCGGGCGTATCCGAATGGCCCACACGGGACCCCCATCCTTATGGCGTGCGGTCCCATTTCATGATAGGATGATGGGCGGAAAAAGTCCTCCTGCCATCCTAATGGCCCCCTAATTAATAAATATATAAATAATTAAATAATTAGTGATTAATAATAAAACGATCACAATATGCCAAAAATAAATTTTACCACCAATTTTGCAAAACATGGAGCAATTTGCATAATTAAATAACAATTAACATTTCAAATATAACTAATTATTAATACATTAATTTATACATTAGAGAAAGTAAAATAAAATGAAATTAATGTTACTTTTTAAATATTAATAATTGGTTTAATAAATACATTATTTTCCACCCTACTCCCCTATCAACACTCAACCCGCTCTTAAAAAAATGACACAAAAAATAATTGCTAATTAAATAATAATAAGTAAAAACAAAATAACAAAAAAGTTAATAAACAAATTACCACTATTAGCCATCCTAATTCAAAATTGGTATTGAATTATTTAAAATTAAATTAATTAGCACCATATTCCCCTGCAAACACACAACCCGCTCTTATTAAAATTAGACAAAAAACATATTTAACAGTTAAATTAAATAATAAATACAAATTAAACAATTATAGATAAATTAATTATAGCTTAATACCCAAAAAGAACACTATTAATGTTAAAATAAAATGTATTTAAAAAGAAATATTAATGTTAGTATATTTAAATTACCTCCCTCTTATACCTATTTAAACGCACAACCCGCAACACATTTAAAATGCAAAATATTCTTTTTTTAAATTGTATAAGTTATATTGTTTGATTACAAATAGTAATCGACCAAAGCAATAATTACACACACAAAAATGAGCACATACAGTTAAATGTGAAATTAAAATTACAAACAATAATATTAAGCTCGATATTGAAAAAAAAAATATTTCTTACATGAACCTTGATTTTCTTGACCAGCATTTTCCTGCAGTCAATATTTAGGAATGTAAATATTTTACACTTGATATCATTGAAAGTCGACTTTTTCTACTCGATATTCTCACTCTTTACCTTTACTCTTTACCAAGGGGGTCATTAACATGGCGGGTGGACTTTGTCCGCCCGCCATCCCCTGGGAAATGGGACTGCCCAAAATGCCTGCAGCGGTCCCACACATCCCATTAGGATACGTCCGCCACACTGGCGGGCGCATCCCGCATTTCTAAAATTGCGGCGGATGGTCTTGCCATCCGCCGGGGTCCCTGCGCCATGGTATTGTGGCGGGGGAAATTGATATGCGGTGGGGGAATATGTCGGGTAGAGCGCCACCACCATGCGGGCGTTGCAGATGGGCCCAACATACTAATGGGCCCCCAAGTCTTGAAAGAAGGTGCAGGCACAACGTGGCGAGCACCATGACTGCACATGCATGCACATGTAGTGGGGTACCATAGGTACCCCCCATGCCCCAACATCCTGGGTGCCCGCAACGGGACCCCAACCTCGAAATCCGCATGCCTTTCTGGGGCGGCAACGCCCTCACAGTAAGGCTCCCTTCCGTCTGCATCCTGATATGGATGGCGGTGTCTAGCAGACACCGCCACCATATGAAATCCTTTTTCTTTGATGGAAAAGCCGCGGAAGTTCTACCCATTGCCATGGTCCCCCCGCCATTCTAATATGGCGGGGGGGAATGTTCTCTTCAGTATTCTGAAGAAACCTAAAAATGTAGCCCTTCTGAAATCTCGTTTCCTTGCTAACAGTCGCACTACCGTAGGGTGAGCAGTCAAAATATCGACAATAAAATATCGACCTACAATAATATCGAGGTGATAACATCGAAGGGACAGAATATCGATGTTAAGAATATTGATGGACAGAATATCGACCCAAAGGTAAGAAATATTGATTTTTTTAAATATCAATGTTACTAATATCGATGTTACAAATATCGATATTTATATGATTGTTATGTATTTTAATATGCATATAATATATGTGTTATATTTTTTGGGTAAAGTGTTCTCCTGGTTTTAAAATATATGTATACAATTTTTATATGTTAATAATGTTATTTTAAGTTAATCTTGTATTTCAGTACCGTAGCGGGTTGTGGGTTTATGGGGGAATAGGGTGGGAAGGAATTTAATTATACTAAATTAATTAATAATTTTTAGGAATTATAAATTAATTTTTGTTAATTTTTGTGTGTAAGTACGGTAGCGGGTTGTGTGTTTATAGGGGAATAGGGTGGGAAGTAATTTAAATATAATTAAGTAATAATTTATTTTCAGTAATTGGTATTGATAATTATAGTTATTTAATTATTATTGGTTATTCATTTTATTAAGTATTAATTAATTGTTATTAATTGAATTATTGATAATTATATTAAGTGTATTATTTTATTATTGGAGTGTGTTATGCGTTTGTAGGGGAATAGTGTGTAATTGATATCTAATTAAGTCATTATAAAATGTATGGTTGGGTAATGATAATTTATGGACATTCATTATTTATTGGTAATTATTTAAAAGTAGAATTTTTGGGTTATGAACATTTATTTATTGTTTAGAAATTATTTGGTAATTAAATATTACTAAATATTATTTATTTATATTTTAATTAATATATTAATACATTGTTATTAATGGGAAATTAATTTTTAATAATTCATGTTTTTGGTATATACAATTATTTAATGGTTCACTATTTGCTAATTGGTAATGACTTTTTATAAGTAATATGTTTTTGTTATAAAAATATTTTATTGTTCAATATTTATTAATTGGTAATTAATAGTTATTAATTAATATTAATTGGTATTTAATATTCATTTATTGTTAATTATTCATTTTAATAACTATTCTACACTATCAAACACTTTCCCTACTGTTGCACTCTCTGGAGTTGGAATACTAATTTTTACCCCTACGCTATCCAACACTTTCCCTACTGTTGCACTCTCTGTAGTGGGAATAGTAATTTTTACCCCTACGCTATCCAACAATTTTCTTACTGTTTTTTTGGGAGTTGGGACAGTAGTTTTATCCCCTCCCAATTTAATATTTTTGGTAATATTTTAGCTAATGTAGTATATAATACATTTTAAAAATATTACAAATAAATAAACAATTTTTAATTTGTTTTACATATTTAATTTAAATTTTATTTATGTTATTATTTTATGTGCATCAATGTATTTGTAATTTATAATATTTTAAAAAGATTTATAAGTTATTAAAATAATTATTAAAACTGATTAAGTATATATATGTATATGTTTATGTTTAGTTAATGTTTTAATAAATTATATATATTACTTATTAATTTTAAACAGTATATAATATTTTTACTATGTTTATTATATTGATAAGATGTTTTATAACAATATTTTTGACATCAATATTTTTTCAGATAATTTTTGTACTTACCATGTTGTAGATAGGATGTTGATATTCTTGCTCTGATATTTTTGTAGGTCGCTTTTTTGGCCTTCGATATTTTGTCAGTGATTACTTCCGTAGAACGGAGATACAAGGTGGGGATTCAGCCGCTTTATAAGTTACAAAGTAAAGGAAACGCAAGGTATGCCTTCATGGTACAAACTTGCTCCTTTCCTTCAATAACAAATGTAGCGCTCTAGTGGACCCACACAGTGCTATATAGGCAGAGCGCCGGGGGAGCTCGCTGCGGGAAGGAGACGGTGGCAGTGTCTCCAACCCGCTTGCCGGTTGCCTTGATAAATGAGATCGTGAAAGTAATGGTATCATCTTAATTTGAATTGTGGCATCATTTTAATCGGAATCAGCATAGCATTTTAAAAGAGTGTAATTTTTAAAATTGGAGAGCATTACTCGCACTACACGCACTCACTTTGAAGCAGCACTGCCTCCAGCCATACTCGTGTGTTCCACGGTTGGTCACAGCGCTGGTTGCCGCCTCCCACGGTAGCAAGGGGGTGGTCGGCATTTGACTCACTTCCGGTTCCACTGGGAGCGGTTAGCGCTCTAGTGGACCCACACAGTGCTATATAACCCTCGTGCCTTCTCGAGCGCGCAGCGATCGCGCGCAGCCCCGCCTAAGACCCGCCAAAGAGCTGCCCGTCTGCGCCCGTCCACGACAGGACGGGGCACAGGGGCCATGGACATTGCTCCCTCTCTTTCATCTCGAATAGGTACGAGGCCACATCTTATCACCTATACTGCTTATTCCCTGTTAGACTTAAAACCGCCTTCCGTATGCTGCACGAAAATACCGTGGCATACTGTTGAGGGAGCCTTCTCATGTTTAGAATGTCACCGCCGAACGCTCAGCAATAACATTCCGTCTGAAGCAGAAGCTCCTATAGTAGGGCTGAAGTCTTTCCTTCTAAACGTGCGATCCCTGCCTAAACATCAGCATGAGGTATGGGATCTGGTAAATTCTATCCAGCCGGACATATGTTTTGTCACCGAAACATGGATGAAGCCCCACACTATTACAGCTGTAACAATGGGGATCCCAATCGGATATAAGCTTAAACATCTAGACAGAGAAGGGAAGACAGGCGGTGGCCTAGCAATCATACATAAGGACGACTTAAAGGTCACTATACTTGCACAACATCAAAGTTTACAACTAGAAATCATGTTTTTTAAAATTGACCTAACCAGCCACACATTCTGGAAAGGAGCTCTGGTTTACCGTCCCCCAGGACCAAACCCAGAATTCCCGCTCATTCTCCAAGAACTGCTAGCCCCCCAACTTAAATCCAATGAAGACTTTATTCTTCTAGAGGATTTTAACATCCACGTAGACCAACCAACATTACCTGAATCCCACTCCCTTATTACGGACCTTTCAAACCTAGGTCTAGAGTTAAAAAGCAATGGACCCACGCACAGGGGTGGCCACACGCTGGACTTAGTCCTTTCCAACTGTTCCAACTTCACCTGCTTCCCAGCAAGAGAGATTCTATGGACAGACCACTTCCTTTTAGAAATTCAACTCTCGACTCTCAAAAGACCCACTAATAAAGCACCTTCCCCTCCCACTTGGCGCCGCCAATGGCATAAAATTTCCTTAAGCAATTTACAGGAAATTTGGGTACAACCCACCATACTAGCAGAAGACACAGTAGATACAGCATTGGCAAAATTCACT
The DNA here is from genome assembly GCF_964263255.1 of Lissotriton vulgaris. Classification (NCBI taxonomy): domain Eukaryota; kingdom Metazoa; phylum Chordata; class Amphibia; order Caudata; family Salamandridae; genus Lissotriton; species Lissotriton vulgaris. The sequence continues at coordinate 61,790 of NW_028248730.1, forward strand.
GGCTCAATCAAGCGAGCCATTGAAATCCTGGCCCATTTATAACTATACAAAGAGTATCCCTCCTCTAAAAAAGAAAGCTGGTATACTCAGGAGTTAAGGGAGGAAAAACAGAAATGTAGGCGAGCAGAGAAAAAATGGAGGAAACATAAGACCGAGGAAACTCGAGCGGTTTTTCTTCATGCTCAACTAAAATATTATAAAAACATCAAGCAGGCTAGGAAAAACCGCCTTATGCAACAGCTAGAAGAAGCTGGTAACTGTCCCAAGGAGCTTTTCAAAATCCTTCAAAACTTTGTTAAACCCGCCGCATGTGAGAGCTCTGATGAGTTCTCACAGACCTTATGCGACGAGATATCGTCTTTCTTCGAGAGTAAAATAAACACTATTTATGAAAAAATAGTGGCTGCCAATAACAGCGCGAGTGACACCAACAAGTTCACATCCCCAACTCTGCTAAAGAATAACGTATATCCACTATCATCCTTTCCTCTAATTGAAAGTACAGAGCTCCCTCATCTCATTACTCATATCAAATCAGGATCTCCAAATGACCTCCTCCCTGCCAAGATGGTTCCTCCTTTGATCTCTCTCCTGGGGCCTTTCATACAGAGTGTCATTAACATCTCCCTCATTAAAGGACAAGTCCCAGCAGATTGGAAAAGGGCGGTGGTAAACCCAATACGTAGGAAAGCGGCATCCCCATGGACCGACCTCTCCAACCTGCGTCCCATTTCACTCCTGCCATACATCAGCAAGATAGCTGAGAAGCATGTGAACACCTATCTGTCACAACATCTCGAAGCGACGGAGGGCCTGGACTATTCACAATCTGGTTTCAGGCCGAACCACAGCACCAAATCAGCCCTTCAAACAGTGACCAATAACATCAGAATGGCACTGGATGAAGGTAGCTCTATGATTCTGGTGCTGTTGGACCTCTCCGCCGCTTTTGATACGGTGTCTCACAAGGTGCTTCTTGAGCGATTAAAGGACGTAGGACTGGAAGGTGTGGCTCTGTCATGGATGGAAAGCTTTCTGTCAGGCCGCTCTCAAGAGGTTAGGCTGGGCTCCCACAAATCTATCTATAGGGAGCTCAATAAGGGAGTGCCACAGGGTTCTTGCTTAAGCCCGACACTTTTCAACGTGTATGTGGCTCCCTTGGCCAACCTAGCAAGATCATTTGGGTTTACTCCAGTGTCATACGCCGACGACACCCAACTTCTCTTTCCCTTTAAAGACCTGACACCTGCAATAAAAAGATCCTTTGCAGAGGGAATGAGAGCAATATCTGCATGGATGTCATCTAACTGTCTCCAATGCAACATAGGGAAAACGGAGGTCATGTTGTTTGGACAAGCAGCAGTACACTGGACACCTGAATGGTGGCCCTTAGAATTAGGTCCTGTTCCTAGCCCTAAAAGCACGGTGAAAAATCTTGGAGTGCTATTAGATCAGACACTCACTTTCAAGGACCACGTAAATCAGGTGGCTAGTATCTGTTTTCGAGCCATTGGAATTCTAAGGAGAGTGTTTCCCTATCTGCCAGACTGCCACAGGAAAACACTTGTGCAGGCATTAGTCATCAGCAGAGTGGATTACTGTAACGGCCTTCTATTAGGAGCAAATGAAGGGCAGTTAAAAAAGTTACAGGTGATCCAAAACACGGCAGCAAGGGTAGTCCTTAATGCTCCCCCCAGGACTCCCTCTCTCCCGCTGCTGACTAGGCTCCACTAGTTACCAGTGAAGAAGCGAGTGCAGTTTAAGACCTTGTGCACTATTCACAAAAGTGCGATAGGCGAAGGTCCAAAATATCTGGCCAAAATCTTCCAGCCATATGCCCCTGGACGAACCCTGCGCTCAGGCAGCCAGCAGCTTCTGCAGGTGCCTAGAATAAAAAAGTCCAGACAAGGAGGGCGAGCACTAGCCCATCTAGGACCAAAGCTTTGGAATTCCTTACCTCTCGAGATGAGATCACTCACCAGTCATCTGACCTTCCGAAAGGTCTTAAAAACACACCTATTCTCCAGTACCTGATCCCCCTCTGTTAATATGTACCATTTTATCTAACTATAAACCATCTGAGGATATTCTTACTGGCAAAGCGCGGAGATACCCCTTCGGGGGTCTATTCAGGCGCTATAGAAGAATATAAAATAAATAAAATAAAATAAATAAATGATCAAATTATGTTACTAATTAGCTCTCAGTTGGCGAAAGTTAAAAAAACAATACATCATTCGTGAGGGCATGTTGTGGTTGTCCAGAACAAGAGGGGGACTAGAAAAAGTGATAGTTGTAATGAATTTTAGAGTGACCGGTTTTTTCTAATGTACATATTCAAGGCCAAATAGATAACTATACAAAAAAGGGAAGGGTGAGCAAGTTTGTGAGGGTAAGAACTAAAGATCTTAAATAGTACTGGAGTGTGAATGATTGTGACTAAGATTAAACAAGTAAGGCTACAGGGACTGACAGATATTAAAAAATAAAAACACTGATTATAAAACAGCCCATGTTGCAATACATCTATTAAAAAAAAAAGTGGAAGACTGCAAGGCAAGCAGTGGAAATCAAAGAACTATGGGCCCATAAAAACAGTACTGCACTAATCAGAAATTATAAAATATAACTTAAAAGCCTGGTGGGTCTACAAAGGTGCAATCAACAAATTATTTTCCACTTGCATCAGGGAATTCAAGAGATATTGTCAATAAAGTTGATAAAACCACACAAATCGATTTAATTAAAATAGGGAGCAGAAACACATTGTGACATGTCAAGGAGGGCATGTAAAATGTTAATTTGGCAAATGCAGGGAGAATAGAAATCGTTATGGGTGCTAATAAAATACATTTAGGGGCCGATTCCGATTCGGTAAAATCGAGTCCGAATCGCTGTACAGGGTGTTTTTTCCGTACAATTCGTACGCAGAACCGTACCCGTACATACGATGTAGTACGATGTGTACTTAATGCAGTTCTCCGTACGAATTGTACAAAAGATCGTACAATTCAAGAAACCGTACGGATCGCACTCGGAACACGCAGTGCGCGATCTTCGTATGGATCGAGGCAGCTTTTTACAAACCAGCAAGTAAGATTCGTCAGTACGACAATCTGTGCAAATCTTTCTCTTCGGCACTTTTTAAACATCCATAAAAGCACATTTCGACTCTAACACATGTGAAATGGACTCCCCGGGGTACGCGAGTACACCCCATTATCACAGGGTACTGTGCAATCTGGTACGGTGCGTCGGGGTACGGTACAATCAGGGTACGGTACATCGGAGTACATCACATTGGGGGTACGGTACATGGGTGTACATAGTGTAGGTGTACGGTGTGTAGGTGTACGGTGCGCAGGGGTGCAGAGCATAGGGGTACGGTGTGTAGCCCCATGATCAGAGGTATACGGTGCGTATGTGTAAGTGTGGTTCTCCGTACGAATTGCTGATTTGTCGCTTTACGTACGAATCGCGTACTCGATGCCCCGTCCTGATCGTATTTGGCGGGTTGTACGGCATGTTTACAATCGTACGTTCACAACCCGAGTCCGTATCGTACGGAGCTTTGCTTGTTTTTCATACGGTACGTAAACATTCGGACGTATTCTTTGGAAACGGATCGTACTACGCAAATTGGACGGCTTTGTATGATTCGTGCGGAAACGGCTACAAATACGAATCGTAGGACAGTTTTCTTTCCCGAATCGGAATTGACCCCTAAATGATCTGTGCCTATAGAAATTCTGGACTCAGGCACAGTAGATCTGTAAAGTGGATATCACTATAATTTAAAAAAAATGATAAATGCAACGAGACTAGTCTTTCTTGCTAGGTAGTCTAACAAGCAACTAACTTAAAAAAAATCTGTATGCAGAGAAATGAAATTCATTGATTTCATCAGTAAGGAACATGCTTGTTCCTTGTACCTCAAGACTATGGGGCACATTAGGATAGCGGTCGGAAAATCACCCCGACCGCCATGGAGGTGGAAAACAACCGCCCGCCAGGACCCCGCATAAACCGGCGAACAAATTTGGATCAACCGCCACTAAAGACCGACCGCGGCGGTAGCCGTGGAAATATACCGCCCGACACGTGCGGTGATGCCAAAACTCCGACTGCGGCGGCCGGAAAAGCAGCGGAAAAGACAAAAACGTCCACAAGTAAAGTGGAGACACCGCTCTGGAAATTAGGATATCCTGAGTGTCCCGCGGTCGGAGCCGCTGTTTCCGACCGCCGCGGTCGCACACAGGAGTGAATGGGAGAGACAGCGGAAGAGCTGCAGTATAGCCACCACAGTGGAATGAACCTGAAAAAAATGGCAGACGAATCCAATACACCGCAGTGATGACAAACATTGAACAAATCAATGTAGCTATGCCCCCTTAAAGAATACAAATAGCAATAAACATTGCCAAAAATAAAATACAAGGACAGGGCAACTCCCACAACACACCTGACATCCAAATACCACTTGGCCACACCCACACAGCTGAGTATAAAACCACCAGCTTCACTGACCACAATCCTTTGCAATACTCCAGAAGAGAAGGCCATACACCACATCTTACAGGAGAGGCAAAAGAGCACAGCACACACACAAACACCACCACCATCACCACCACCATCACACCAGCACCAACAATCCCCCAGCACACCTCACACACCAACATCACACCCACCACCAACCCACCAGCACCAACAAACAATCCAAACACAACACAACATGACTTCACCTAAAATGCCCAAATTCACTGAGAGTGAGTTAATATTCATGGTCAACGAGATAGTGAGAGTAGAGCCACAACTGTTTGGTAGCCTGGTCCAACAAACACCATTAGCCAGAAGGAACCAAATGTGGGAAAGGATAGTCCAAAGGGTGAATGCAGTAGGGACCACACCAAGATCCAGGAAGGAGATCATGAAGCGGTGGCATGATCTCAAGAGGGTTGTCAAGGAGAGGAGGAGTAAGAACTGGACACTGGCGAACGTGACTGGCAGTGGCCCTCCCATCCCACCGAAAACATTCACACCATGGGAGGAGAAGGTGCTTTCCATTCTGCTTCCTGAGAGTCTCACAGGAGTAGCCAGGGGAGCGGAGGCTGGTAAGTACAAACAAATGTCAAACAACACACTGAGAATTACTCCCTTGCACAACCCAAACCCCATCACACTGTCCACTCTCACCCAACAGGTAGCCAGCCATCTTGCAATGGATACCTTCATGGGGGTGGTAGGCCTGTTTCACTACTCCCAGCATGCCCCCTGCCCCACAGCCCAGCAGCATGTAGGCCTCCCCCACCCAGGAGCATGTGGCAGCCATTGCACTGTTCCCCCTCACCTAACAGGAAGGTAGGCATCTTGGAATGGAGGAATGTGTGTGGGTGGTAAAATAAACAATTTGCAATTCAAAAAATCAGATAAGAAATGCTCACAGCTGCTGACCACCACCACCCTAAACATAAATCACACTCAGCCAAATGGCAAACAGTGTGATCTTAGGCACACAGCAAGTTTTGTGTCGTTGGTATATTTAGTGAACACAAAGGCCCTCATTAGGATGGCGAGCGGAATTTGCCAGCCCTCAATCCTCACGGTGCTTGGGACAGCCCGCAATAACGGATGAGACGAGTGAGAGAGCGATCAAAGGAGCAGGAGAACGAGAGTCAGAGGCATGTGAGGAGCGGAGTAGGAGAGAGGAGGCGACCATCGGAGGAGGAGGCGAGGCGTGTGAGGAGCGGAGTAGGAGAGAGGAGGCAACCATCAGAGGAGGAGACGAGCCAGGTGAGGAGCAGAGTGCGGAGCAGGAGGTGTGGCACACCCGGTCAGCAGAAGGGGGTGAAAGACGACCCGGCTCCAGATGCCACGGCCATGATGAGGCGTCGTGGGTCAAGGGAAGTACCGCTTGGGGGATCTTTTTGGAGGGGGGGTGGGTAGGTCAGTGAAAGTAGGGCGGCTGGGTACACAGGAGTTGAAAATTTGGGTTTTTTTCATTTTCAGATCCCAACACTCTCCTTTTACCTGAACACTCCCCACCTTGGTGACGGTTGCACTGCCTTACAGTTTAAGTTCCCGATACTGACCCCATCATCGCTCTTTGTTTGCTACCCTTACCCATCAGATGAAAGAACGAGAGATGTCTCAAAAGACGCTGCTAGCAGCAGCAACGCAGGACCGAGAGGGCGGGGATCCCTGACTGCTTAGGTGCTTGGACGCCACACAATCCGAACGGACATAGAGACTGGTGTTTTTGAACAATTGTATCTCCAATAAAGGAGTCACTAGAACTCATCCATGGTTCTTGTCTTCCCTCTCAACATCGTGACTGCACAGGCGGTCACAAATATTCTTCCCCGGACCTGGTAGACGCACTAGCGCTGAACTATGCGTCCGTTTATCGAAAGATTTTATAAAGACCAACTGAAGGCTGAGATTCGTTGAGCAGAAACCTCCAAAGGGGCTAAAGTTCTGGGGGCAAAATTTTCCTAACAGACCATCTGTCGAGTCTTCCAGATAGTGTACTGCCCCCCACAAAAGTCGCACAGACTCATTGAGCTCTTTACAGAACTACTATCTAAATCCAATCACGGTACCAACGTATTTTGGTGATGGGGAATTTCACTTTCCACTAGGATCACGTACACAATGACTGTCAGGCAAAACAGTTGGAGGAGGCACTGATGGATCTATGACTTTCCCAGCTTGTAAATGTTCCCACTCTTGGCAAGGGAAATACACTCAATCTACTGTGGAGATCTCATACACTTACAAGCCCTATAGTCACCATTCCTTGCTCTTGGTCTGAACACTATGTAATTATTGGTTGTCTCTCGCTAAATAAAAAGAGAGACGACGACTTGGTGACCCCACTAAATAACTCTACCACATCTACAAGGTGTGATATCGATGTTAAAGCATTTCTCTGTTATCTACATTGACAAACGCCATTGATATGGTGGCCCCGAAAATAAGAAAAAGAATAAGGGATAAAGGGAGAGGGTGCTACCTGGGTCAGTGACATTTTAAGAAACATAAATCAAACCCTTCGCCACTGCGAGAGAGCCAGGCAGAACGTGTATGACCCAAAGGCCAGGGCAGATTACGTGTCAAACATTCACAAGCTATAAAAAAGCCAACAGGACAAAAAATAGAGATTTTGATTAAGCAAAAATCGTGGCTGCTGATAAAAAAAAAAGAGAACTTTCGAATCCTGAAAGAGCTGAAACAAGAGAAGAAATTGAAGTATTTTGTAAGGAGAACTGTAATAAGTTCCAGTCCTTCTTCACAACGAAAGTGAAGGATGACCTGCTGGAAATTTAGCGCATGACAAAATTCACGTTAACACTTAACATTAGCTCCCACACTAAGGGCCCCATTAGGATGAAGGGCCCTTTTCCGCCCCGGCCGCAAGGCGACCGTGGCGGAAAACAGGTGGGCGGTGTTTCCCACCGCTTCGGTCCCCTCCGCCATCATAATATGGCGGGGGGGGAATGCAGGGAAGGATGTCGGGCGGATTGCCTCCACCAGGGTTGCGGTGGCCACCGCTACCCTCGCGGAGGCAATCCGCCCGACATCCTAATGGGCCTCTAAGTATTTTTAAAACACCACTAAGTGCCTTCCCCAGGATCAACCATGAATCTCTGTCTCTTTTTAATAGAGAGGGTACCGTGAGATGCCTGTCGACCAAGGATCTTTGAGATGGCACTCCCTGGGATAAAAAGCAAAGTTCTCTTGCTTCGCAATCATTCAATGGAAGTATGGCAAGTCACCACTAATTTCAAAGGGGGCCCGTGTCATCCCACTCCTGAAAAAACCCAGGGAAGACAGGACATTCAAAGAAACTTCACCCAAATTTCGCAGAGCCCATTCCAGGCAAAGGTGGTGGAACAGCACATATTAAGCTCTCTGTCACAACATCTAGAGGACAACAGACTCCTACAATTTAATCTGGTGGGATTAAGGCCCACTATAGAGCAGAGTTAGACATGCTGTCTGTGCTGGACGAAAAGGAGTGAGGGCCAAAAAGAAGAAGAAGCAAAGTGCCCTGATGCTGTTGGAACTATCAGCAGCATTTCACATGGACAATCATTACCAACTCTTGTCGCGGGTTACGGAACTTGGCATCAGGGTAATGGCCCTTGCGTGGCTTAAATCTTTTCCACTAGACACATTTCTGATCTCTCTCTAGGAAGAACATTATTCACCAGAGTCATCATGACATTTTTATTGTAAGGAGAACTGTAATAAGTTCCAGTCTTTCTTCACAACGAAAGTGAAGGATGACCTGCTGGAAATTTAGCGCATGACAAAATTCACGTTAACACTTAACATTAGCTCCCACACTAAGGGCCCCATTAGGATGGCGGGCGGACTTAGTCCGCCCGCCACCCTAACGGAGATCGGGACCGCCCGCCTAAAGGGCGGGGACCCCGACATTGGCATTAGGATGCGCCCGCCACAGTGGCGGGCGCTTTCCTCAAGTTTACATTGTGGCGGGCGGTGCTCACTGCACCGCCCGCCACAATGTGAAATACAAATGCACGCATTTGCATAATCGAAGCGGCAGGCACTGCGCTGTGTCTGCCGCTGCGATTATGCAAATGCAGGGGGGTACCACAGGTACCCCCCGTGTGCCACCCCCCTATGGCCGTCACTCTGGGGGCCCACAGGGGGCACCCACAGCAATCAACGCCTGCCTTTCCATGGCGGCATTGCCGCCACGGAAAGGCATTGAAAAATGCCTATTCTAATATGGCTGGCGGTGTCTGATAGAGACCGCCACCATGTTATCCCTTTTCCGCCCCGGCCGCAAGGCGACCGTGGCGGAAAACAGGCGGGCGGTGTTTCCCAACGCTTCGGTCCCCTCCGCCATCATAATATGGCGGGGGGAATGCTGGGAAGGATGTCGGGCAGATTGCCTCCGCCAGGGTTGTGGTGGCCACCGCTACCCTCGCGGAGGCAATCCACCCGACATCCTAATGGGCCTCTAAGTATTTTTAAAACACCACTAAGTGCCTTCCCCAGGATCAACCATGATTCTCTGTCTCTTTTAATAGAGAGGGTACCGTGAGATGCCTGTCCACCAAAGATCTTTGAGATGGCACTCCCTGGGATAAAAAGCAAAGTTCTCTTGCTTCGCAATCATTCAATGGAAGTATGGCAAGTCACCACTAATTTCAAAGGGGGCCCGTGTCATCCCACTCCTGAAAAACCCCAGGGAAGACACGAACATTCAAAAAAACTTCAGCCAAATTTCGCGGAGCCCATTCCAGGCAAAGGTGGTGGAACAGCACGTATTAAGCTCTCTGTCACAACATCTAGAGGACAACAGACTCCTACAATTTAATCTGGTGGGATTAAGGCCCACTATAGAGCAGAGTTAGACATGCTGTCTGTGCTGGACGAATAAGAGTGAGGGCCGAAATGAAGAAGAAGCAAAGTGCCCTGATGCTGTTGGAACTATCAGCAGCATTTCACATGGACAATCATTACCAACTCTTGTCGCGGGTTACGGAACTTGGCATCAGGGTAATGGCCCTTGCGTGGCTTAAATCTTTTCCACTAGACAAAATTCTGATCTCTCTCTAGGAAGAACATTAATCACCAGAGTCATCATGACATTTTTATTGTTGCCGAAAATTGGTGGAGGCCAGGAAGGAGGCAGCAATCATTTTCAAAACCATAATATACTTGCTAACATGATGCCTCCACCTAAAGTCAGCACCCGGTGTGGTCACACTGGTTGCAGCGCCCTAGAGCTTGCCCTTCTCAAGGGTCCTGTGACGTCAGTGACTGTTGTTCTAGGGTGTGCTGCTTCATAGGCCTGCCCACAAGACTGGAGTTGAACTTCAGTATGGATAGTGGTGGACAAGCCTTGAAGGTTAACCTACACTTGTCATACTAGGGTCCACCTGCTGGTGTGAAGACACCAGGACTTCTAAGGTGTTGTGAAGCCTTCAAAGATCTAGCATGTGATTGTGCTCTCGCCGGAGAGTGGTCTGGTGGACTCGTTATTAAGGCTGAACCAGGTTCCCAGTTCCAAATTCAGCAGTTCTGACCATAGTGCAACATCCTCTCCCCCACTGAACACTGTACTGCCCCACTGAGAAAAACTCCCACTGTCTTGAAGTACAACCCAATTGTTGCCCGCTATAAGCACCTGGATGCGGCTCAATTAAAATTAAGCACTAGACAAGAGCAATATGCGGCCTACAAAAAATAAAGTAAAAACATCCGGGAAAAAGCTAACACTTATAGGGAATGCAAATTTCCCCCGCTGTTTGCTCAGTGTCGGATAAGGTATTTGGGCAGAGGAGACGTTCGGGGCCTTCACTCAGGCCCGGAGCAGCATCCGATCGTCAGTAGTAGGCCCCAGCCCATCAAGAATCCTCACCTCCCGGCGTCGCGAAACTCAAGGACCGCTCGCAGCCAGCCCCCTCATTACGCAGTCAGAGTTCTCTCGCCAGGCTCAATCTACACGGACAGCTTCACACTTGCGTGTATCTGCACCTACTATCGTCCGGAGCCTCGGGCAGAGTCCCGGCCGCAGTCCACCAGTCCTCAGCCCCGCAAGGCCCCGGAGTCGGATCCAGCCCAAGCCTCTACTATGTCGCCGCGGGTCAACACAGCTCCAGTCAGCCCCTCAGCCGGCAGCCCTTGGTTATAGCAGTCTGCTCCGTATCAATATACAGGCAGTGGTCACAGGTAAGGGGAGGATACTGAAGGATATTTCACGGTGGCCGGAGGAGCAGCACTACAGCGCTGCCATCTTGCCGCGCGCCAAGCCACGCCCCTGCTACTGCTGAACTTGGAACACGAAATTAGATTTGTTTTATTTTTGGCATGCCAGTTTACTGCTTTGTATGGAAAAAACCAAGCATGCAAGTGCAGCCAATGTAAGAGCAATACATGGGGCTGGGAGGGGCTGGGAGGGTGTGGGATGGCGCAGAGGGCAGTGAGGGTGGGAGGCAGGTGGCCATGTACTTATTTTTAGGTGTTGGCTAGCGTAGGCTGCGCTTGCGCAGTCTCGCTGGCGAGATGTTATGTTTTCTAGTAGTGGGGCTTGAACCCGCCACTCTTCTCCATTGGCTGGCCTCTTAAATGCTGGCCAGCCATTGGAGAAGAGGTTTGTCTTTCCAATAAAGCCCCGTCTTTTTCGGATTTGCGGGTGTGTTTTTTAGGTTCTTTCACTCTGTGACGTCTCAAGTATTTAAAAAAAACAGGCCCCCCAGTCTGAAAAGGACCGGGCTTACAGACTCCTGCTGCTGTGTGAGTCCTCTCCTAGTGCACTGCGAACACTACACGCTGCTGTGTGCGCATTGAGTAGTTCAGTTCACTTGGTGCCAATAAACAGCTGTTTGAGGCGGCATGCCCAAGACCAGTCCGCACTCTGCACACCCAGAAGCTTTCACAGCAGCAGCATTCGGAGGCACAGAGCAGAGAAAAAAAATCGCAAGTGGATAGAGGGCCTACAAGAAGGCAGGAAGTCACAGAGCCATACCCGTGCCCAGGGAACCACTCACAGCAGCGGTGGCACAGTATAGGGCGGGACGCACGAGCGGAAGAGACCATAGGACCGGAGGTCGGTAGCCGCAGGAGGGAAACAGGAGGTGACACTTTAGTGACGAACGTACCGTCCGGCCGGCTCTCCGGAGGAGGAGCGCGCCACAGACGCTTCTGCGTGGCTAAGCTAGAGTCCAGTAAGACTAAGCCTGTTGTGGTTATGAGACTAGTTACCTGCACTGTTCACATTTGCACGAGGAGAAGGTGTCTCTCAGATGGTCTCACATACGGTAGGCTCGGTAGGCCTGGGACATAGGTTTTCTCACACAACAGTAAGTCACTCAGTAAAAGGCCAGGATCTCAGCCCTCGCGTCGATGAAGCCCGCCCACTGACGAATGGCGGGACGTGCAGCAGCTCTCTCCGGGGTCCCACAGCCAATGGTAAACTGACAGACGGTCCACTAGCCAGTGCGAGGGACGATGCAGCCTTAGTGGCCCCATAGCCAATAAATAAACGATAGCAGCTGTGCTAACCAATCGTTGACCGCTGTGTACTTTCTGGAACCCTATAGCCAGTAACCAACTAACAGAAGTTCAAACAGCCAATACGGTCACCCGCATTCTTGCAAGCAATCTCCTTTCACTACACTGTTCATAGTGCTAACAGAGTACGTTTCCTCTTAACTCATTGCCTTGAAGCAATTGGTTGTCCCAGCTCTGGCGCTGCGGTTCGCTTAATTACCGTAAGTGACAATAGCCGTCAGTAAGGGTGCCCTGGTGACCCAACTGGTTTAAATCTCAGCTGAGGACTGCGCAGGGAAACTGGACACAAGTGATCATGTTCTTTAATATGGGAAACCAGACTCAGCTTAAACTTTCAAGATAGATGAATGGAAGTCAATGAATATTTTGGAGGGGTGGACTCATAATCGTTTGCCCAATTATAGAAATAATCTGGGATTTTACCCATTACTGGGAGTCTTGTGTCTAAACACTTACATAGACAGTCGATGACTTTACTGATTAATTGCCAGCGCTGCGCATGACTGTGAGGAATTCGCTGACCCAGTATGTTTTGGGCTGTGCCTACAGCATCATGGCTTGTCAAAAACATTTGTGGGGGGCAAATATCATATGTGAGAGGGCCTCTAAAGTTTTCTCGTAGCACAAGCACCTCAAAACAGAAGCAATATCTGACTAAACATTTGGAGCACACGGCGCAACCTAGTGGCAGTTGCCTTTACTTCTCTCATGAATATATGACAAAAATTGGAAGCTGTCTTAACTTGTCTAATACTATACAGCAAAAACATGTGAAGCCCACATTTGGATTAAATACCTAGATTGGACAGTAGCAGGGTGTGGCTGTGTAAAGTGCTGTGCCTGGGGCAAACAGCCCTGGCAGTCCCCTACCTCTCTTTGTAACAGCCCTGATATATATTGTAGAGATTAACAAAAATGTGGCCCACCTACAATTACTACAACATTTAACAGCAAGACTTCTCTCAGGGTTGGATAATTTTTCAAACACTCTTAGTACACTACACTTGTTGGCAAAAAACACAAACATTAGTAAAGTCAATAAGTCTGGTATTGTTGGCTGCTAACTTTTGGCTTTGCCAATTTTTGAAATTTTGTTTGTTGTAAATTTGTTTAAATGAAATACTACCTCTCACCCCCTCACACCCCCTCACCCTCACACCCTCACCCTCACAAAACCTCACCTTCACCCCCTCACCCTCACACTCCCTCACCCACCCTCACACTCTCACTAACCCTCACACCCCCTCACCCTCTCACCATCCCCCGGCGCTTCTGTGTGTGTGTAGCTGTGTGTGTGTGGCACTGTGTGTTTGTGTGTGTGTGTGACGCTCTGTGTGTGTGTGTGTGGCTCTGTGTGTGTGTTGGGGGCTCTGTGTGTGTGTGGGGTTCTGTGTGTGTGTGTGGGGCTGTGTGTGTGTGTGTGTGTGGCTGTGTGTGTGTGTGCATGTGGGGCTCTGTGTGTGTGTGGGGGGCTCAGTGTGTGTGTGTGGCTCTGTGTGATTGTGTCTCTGTGTGTGTGGGGCTCTGTGTGGGGAAGAGGTGTGGCGCAGCGGCTCGGGCGACTGACTCCGGAATCTGGGGATCACGGTTCGATCCCCAGTGCCGGCGGCAGGTTTGCCCAGCACCATGTGACTCTGGGCAATAGCTTGCTTAATCTTCCCAATGGCCCCCAGCGCCTAGAGACCCTTACGGGTGATTGTGCGCTTTACAAATGTTTATTATTATTATTATTATTATTATTATTATTGTGTGTGTGTGGCTCTGTGTGTGGCTCTGTGTGTGGTTCTATGTGTGTGTGTGGCTCTATTAATCAACTAGTCACTCTCTACTAACTATTAATCACTGTTAATACTCTCTACTACTCTCTAATGCTTACCTAGTGCCATTGTAAATGACAATACCATATATTTATCGGTTTAAAAAAAAAACAATAAATGGAAAAAATGACATTTGCAATGCCAATAGCTCTAACTTTAACAAACACGAGACCATTGCATTGTAAATGCTTGTTTAGTTTGGGCCGTGAGGATTTGCAAGAGAATGGTGGGTGGCTGCGGGGCGACTATTTTTATTCCACTGTAAGTGGGCATGGAGGGTTTCATGCAGAGGGTGGTGCAGATGGGTGGCAGGATTCGAGATTGGCAGTGAGAGTTTTTTCAGAGGGTGGTGGGTGGCAAGAGGCCAGGTATTCATTTTTCAATTTTGGTTGGGGATATATGTTGAAGGTGGTAGGAATGGGTGGCACATTGGCAGGTTTAAAAAAAATGTATGTTATATGTGGCTCCTCCATCATTCACTCCTCTGCCTCTGCGTACATGCTGGAAACCGGAGCAGATGATTTGGATTGCCATATGCAACAATAGGTATTGTTTTGTATTGTAATTGCATGTATGTAGCGTGGGGAACTCGGATGCAGTTGTTCATGAAACTGGCTCTTATGGAGTTTTTGCTTTGGTTCATAAACCCATTGACTTCAGGGCTCTCCTGGATCCCATCGATCGACTTGTGGTAGTTAATGGGTCCATTAATAATCATTCCATTCTGCTGATAAGAATTAGTGGACTTAAAACAGACAGCCCAGGTTTCTACAACTCATTTCTAAAGTTGTGTCACAATTTACTTGAGACATAGGCCAATGGTAGTGCTTTTAATATGGTTTGGGGTATTCATTTGCCTAGGGCAATACGAGAGTTAAACAAATGGCTAGGGCAGCTGTTCAGGTGTGGAATGCAAAAAGAACTTTTGATGGACAAAAGGCAGAACAATGTCATACATTCACTCCAGTACTGAGATCTGGGCATAAATCCATCGTTGTTTTAATCACCATGCCATTCCAGTTTGAACCCAGCCATATGTAAATGAGTCTTGAGCCTGTGCCTCATGGGAACAGTCCATCCCGAACTGCAAAGCCAGGTCTTCCCTGGACTGGAAAAAAGCATCCTAGGACCGGTTTTGGGGTTTCACCCCTCTTCAGCCAGGATAGCTGGGGGTGAGTGCTTGCTATGTTCAACACTCCATCCATCATCCCTTTGGTTTTGCTTTGTTCGCCCTAAGTTGGCAGGGTATGCCCAGACGTGGGCCCCTTGCTCACTTTGCCACTGGATTCCAGCTAGCCTGGCTGATGACTGCTGATTAGCCAGAAACAGGTCCCAGGATGCTTCTTTCCGGTCCAGAGAAGACATGGCTTGGCAGTTCGGGCTGGACTGCTCCCAAGAGGCACAGGGTCAGACTGACTTGCATATGGCCATGCCTGAACTGGGGTGGTGGAGTGAGCTGAAGAATGATGATGGATTAAACCCAGATCCGTTGACTGGGGGTGAGTGCTTGCTATGTTCAACACTCCATCCATCATCCCTTTGGTTTTGCTTTCTTCGCCCTAAGTTGGCAGGGTATGCCCAGACGTGGGCCCCTTGCTCGCTTTGCCACTGGATTCAAGCTAGCCTGGCTGGTGAAGGCTGATTAGCCAGAAACCGGTCCCAGGATGCTTGTTTCCAGTCCAGGGAAGACATGGCTTGGCAGTTTAGGCTGGACTGTTTCCAAGAGGCACAGGGTCAGACTGATTTGCATATGGCCATGTTTGAACTGGGGTGGTGGAGTAAGCTAAAGAATGATGATGGATTAAACCCAGATCAGTTGACTGGGGGTGAGTCTTTGCTATGTTCAACACTACGTCCATCATCCCTTTGGTTTTGCTTCGTTCAGGTGTGGAAGACATTTTGTTTTCACACTGTGGCTGATACTTTCAGACATGCTCATTCTAGTGTCCATGAGTACACATATTATTCCACTTTTTGAACATCTGTGTCCTGGAGCAACTATTGTTTGTAGTTGCGTAGTGTGGACAGAAATGTAAAGGTTTGTTATTTCCTATTTTACAAAATTTCAGACTCTAGACCAACGCTCTCTAAATATGAGCATATATAGGGCTTTAAAAACCTGAAAAGCCTAGAAATTCATGCTAGACATGATATACTTATTTAAATTACCGGATGAAATTATAAGGCTTTATAAAAATGTACACTGTATCCTTAGTCATGTCATTGTGTGGGGAAAAGTTAAGGTGTACATTAGAGATCTATCTGTACCCTTGAAAAAGGCATTCTTAAGGTGATAGGGAAGGACAGAGTGCAACTTGGATTAGTTTAAGATGCACCTGGGGACCACACAATTATTGTCAGAACAAGAGATCATGGAACAGAATGTCTTAGCCAGAAGAACAGGATAGATAGATGGGACAAGGCAATAATGTGATTCAACAGCAGTTTTAAATATGTGAAGGGCAAATTGCACACCAGAGTAGAATAGCAGATGGGCAATAAATGAGTTGTTATTATATGTCTATTAGGTGTTTTACAGTCAGACACTCTGTATCTCAGGTGTGTTGAGACACAACCTCAGTGAGGCTGATCATGTAAGTGGATCAAGTGGAAGCTACAGCTTTGGCCTTCCAATAGTTCTTCAGGAGGTTGTTGCAGTTAGTGACACTCTTAAACCTGATAAGGCTCCTGGCCCAGATTGCCTGTTTTTTAAAATTATTTATGTAATGGTTTCTTAATGTGCTCAGGCAATAACAGGGTGTGTGACGAAGTGACAAGAGTTTCAAGGAAAGCAGTAGTCTCAGGATGAATATGTGACGTTACATTGCGGTCTTCACACTGCGATACATTTACAACGCAGGCATTACAACGCAAGTCGTTACAACGACTTGCGCTGGATGGCGCTGGACTTAAAAATAGTATGATTTACTATTCAAACTCCAACCCACGTAACAGTAGGGAAGGTGTTGGAATAGTATATCTTACTATTGCTCAGTGTATAGCGCTATCCACCGCAAGTCGTTGTAATGCCTGCGTTGTAAACGTATTGCGGTGTGAAGACCGCAATGTAACGGATGTCTCCCCTTAGGATGCTTGATATTAGGGGATAAATGCTGGGAGGAAGAGGTGGGTTTTTGTATATTTTTGAAAAGATGTGGTTGGTGGGTCGTTGTGTAGACGCAATCCCAAGCGGTTTCAGTTTAGACTGGAGCAGTGCAAGATAAAGGAACAAGGCTGATATTTGGCCTCTGGATGGATGACATGGAACAAATACCTTGGGGAGTTAGGCGGGGATTGTATTGGGTGGCTAATGGTGAAATTGCATCATGGTTGGACTTGTACACCAGGCCAAGTGCTAAAATTGATTGAGAAAGCAACAGGGTTACAAGTTCCCATGCCCTTAAGACACAAATCATGGTTGTCCGGCAGCCAAAAAAGACTTCAGATACTGAGACCCATATTTTATTCTTTCACTGCGAAAACCAGAGATTAAAGTACTAGAGTTTGTGATTTTACTTGGGCCAAGCCCTATCTGAAGAAAGACATTGACAGTGGTCAGCCAGGGTTGTCCCATGGAGGTACACTGAAAGGAAAGAAATAATATAACCTTGCACTCTACTTTGTATTTCTTTTGTAAGAACATAAAGAAAGGGTCATATCAGGTGCGTTATGGAATAGGTTTTATGTGGAATTAGACTTGAAATGATGGCTAGTTCGCCTTGAGGTTTTTCTAGTATAGTTACATAACATCCTGGTGTGGGTACAATTTAGGCATCCATTAGAAAAATACAACATATGTCCATTGTTAGATCCTGTATCATTGACACAGTTTTCCCTGACTTTTTGCCTTCTAACCTCCGTTTTTTTACTGTTTCTGCTGTCTTTGTTTTTGCTGGCTTTAGGAACCTGGACACTTTACCACTGCTGACCAGTGCTAAAGTGCATGTGGTCTTAACTTAAAAAATTGTAACATTGATTTATCCACAACTGGCATATTCAATTTACTTATACATTGTTAGTAAAGTGCACTGCATTTGCACAGGGCCTGTAAATCACATGATACTAGTGGGCTTGCAGCACGGATTGTGCCACACACTTAAGTAGCCCTTTACTCAGGCCTGCCAGTGCTTTACAGTGATGTGTTTTAAACTGCCATGTCAACCTTGCAATTAACCTACTTGCCAGGCCCAAACCATTCTTCTTAATACATATAGGTCACCCCTAAGGTAGTCCCTGGACAGCCCAGAGGCAGGGTGCAGTATATTTAAATAGTAGGACATGTACTTTTAGGTTTTACATGTCCTTGTAGTGAAATACTCTTACATTTGTGTTTCACTGCTGCAAGGCCTACCTCATCCATTGGGTAACATTGGGATTGCCTTATTACAGCTTATAGGAGTCATTTCCAATTGGGAAGAGATGGGACCCCCAAATTGGTGTATCTGAAATGGCAATTTAAAAAAAAAAAACTAAACACAAAGTAAGGGTAGGTGTGACTGAGTGGCCATCTGCATGCTGATGGGTTATCCTAAGCAGGGTGGGAGGTAGGAGCTAACACCAACCCCTGAAATGACTGTGTCTTGTCCCAACACAAAGGGTTGCATACCCCTCTGTAGTGAGTCTGGAGCCAGGGCAGGAAAGAAAGGGACCCTGTGCACGTCAAACCATCTCTTTAAAGTCTCCCCCACTTTGAAGGCCCATCTTTGTATAAGTACTGGACCTCTGACACCACCAAATCAGAACACTTCTGGCACTGAGGGCATTCTACCAGGAAGAAGGACTGCTGAGCTGCTGGAGGCACTGCATCTTGACTGAACTGCTTTGCTGGTTGGCCTGGTACCTCTTGCCTGGGAGTAAGAGGGACTGGACCTGCCTCTCTACATACCAGAACCAAAGTATCTCCAAAGGCTTGTTGGCTTGTCTCCTGTTTTTGAGGTCTCAGTGATACAAGCAGCACCTGGACTCTCTGCTGTGACTCCTGCTCTGCCAAGTGGTGCCAATGCAGTCCTGGGCCTTTGGAAGTGTGTATCAAATGCTGCCACAAGAAAATCCATGCATTGACAACGTTGCATTTACCTTGCCACTGACGCATCGCTGCTGCTGCACCAACCGCGGGCACTGCATCGCCGATAGTGCAACGCATCGTCCCCTGTTTATGATGCATCTCGAAAAAAGTGTGCGGCTCGCCGTCAACTCATTGCTTTGTGCTACTCACATGGCCTACAGCCCTTCAGTTCGACGGTGATGCATCGCCCCGATGTTCATCACTCATTGAGTCTCAACACATCTTCGATTTTGCGCAGCTTGGAAACCGACGCATCGCCTACATCTGCAGGCTTGACAGCGACGCATTGCCTCCTTTTCCCACACGCATTGCCCACGACATAGACACATCCAAAGTATTGTTCAGCAGGCCAAGGCTGGTCCCTTTATCCGACCCGCACTCCACCGCAGTCGTCCTGAACATTTGGATCTGCCCCGGTCAAGCGCAACCAGGTTGCCCCAGTTGGGGCTATCTGTTACTAAGCACAAAAACACATTTATTCTTTAAAAATTCATATCTTGACTTCTACTTATTTAATTTTTGTTGTTTTGCTCTTGTTTTGTTGATAAAAATAGAAACTATTGTTCTAAACTGGTGTTGAGTCTTTTTGTGTTGTTTTCACTGTGTTACTGTTTAAAGTGTAGTGCAAATATTTTACACATTGCCTCTTAAGTTAAGACTGACTTCTTTGTGCCAAGCTACCAGAAGGTGAGCATGGATTAATTTAAAGTGTTTTACTGACGTTCCCTGACTAGGATTGTGGTTCCTGCTTGGACAGGGTGCATACCTCTGCCAAACAAAAACTACATTTCTAACATTTATGTTTCCAGTCTGTATCCATCATCACATTTTGGTTTGGTCACTATTGTGTTGAGTCTTTTGAAGTGCGCGTGTTTAATGTTTCCAAGGAGTAGTAGTCCCATGCCCGCTGTAGGAGAGTAGGGTCTGCAATCCTATGATCACCCCAGATTTTTGCTTTTTGCTTCACTGGTTCACGACTTCTCTGGCTGTGGGCCTGCTAATCAGACCCACAGCCTTGCTGTTCTCTCACTAAATTGACACGTGTACCTTAGGTGCATTTACCAATTGGTACTGGGCCACCTTATCAGACCCTGTAACTCAGGGCATAGGTGTACCCAAGGCCTACCAGGGGCTGCAGCATGTATTATGCCACCCCTGGTTGGCCATCTAAATCTGACACAACTGGCTGCACGACAGCTGGGGCAAGGTGGTGTAATCACCCTTTGCTTTAGATATAGTATACCTATATCTAACCCTAAAATGGACACATAGATTCCTATCAGTCACTCCTATGGCAGGCCTTAACAATCCTGGAGGCAGAGTGCTTGGAATCATGTGAGATGGTGCTCTGGCATGAGCTGAGCCTGTGTTCAGCTTGCGGAACCAAGTCCTAATAGCTGTTCCATGATAACGCATACCATATACTCTTAAGTGCATTATAATCCTCGCGGTTATATGCCAACTCTGGTATCGCTTTATCAAAACATGTCGAGTAAGGTGTCATACGAATTGGAATACTAACCCCCCACCAATTCTGGTGACGGGGTTATCATTCCACCCTTCTAGAGGGACACGACATGTATGTAACTGTGAACCCCGGTTAAAGTTAACTCGAGCCTCAGCATCACAAAATGGATGCTGCCACCACAGACACAAGTCTGACCTCCTGCTGCTGGGAGTCCTTCCAGCGAGGAGAGCTTGGACAAAGGGTTTCCTGTCAGGGACGGTGCTAGCACCATCCCAGACAGGGTTTTGTGTATCCTGGGTAGGCAGGGCTGAATAGGAAAGTGACTGCAAGTGGCACCCCGGTGCTCACTATGCATAGGCCGGCTTGAACCAGTTTCAGGGGCACTTCAGCCCCTGAGCTGGGGAAAGTCCGGCATGGGAGTGGGGTGTAACCCCCCCCCTTCCTGGTCCCACCCATGGGCAGGACCTAGTCGCGTACCAGCCCCTTTCTTTAGAATAAAGGTAGGAGCGGGGACCCTTCCAAATTAGATCATCTTTGAATCCTGAAACTACTTTCTACGAAAGGAACTCAAGACTTCTTCTCAAGATTTCTCCCTTGTGACTAAGGAGTAGTCACCCTGCATCTGCGGGCACCAACTAAGAACACTGCGGTTTGCTGCACGTCCTTCCTCCGGAATCCGACCGACCAGCATGACAAGACCCGGCTTCCCTGGCACCTCTGACCTCTACCTACATCATCAGCCCAGCTGAGATCCGTGGGTGTGACGAGACCTCGAGGGACCGGCCATCTTCAGAACTGCACAACGCTTATCCAGCACGACCGCCGAGGGATCCTCGAGTGAGTGCTTTGGGGTTTGAGAAGCCCTAACCCTGAGCAGCTCCAGCACTGAAGTCCAGTCCCCCAGCATCCACGAGATCGGCGTGGGGCCCTTCTGCTCTTTGCTGCTCACCGCGTTGTCGGGCCACTTGCCTGCTGGCTTGTAGCCCTCTTGATGACGAACGATGACACTTCCATCACTGGTCTGGTTGCTCCAGACTGGCCCTTGCTCCCCTCCAACAGAGAAGCACCCCGGACCCTCCTGGTCCACTCCAGACGCCATTTTGAGTCCACCGCGTGGGCTTGCATTTGCCAAGAGTTGTTGCCCCAATCCTGGGTCCAGCGACGTCGACAGCAGATACCATCGTGGGACAGCTCGCACCTCCATCCTGGTCGCAGACAACGCCTCCTGGTCCGAGAGACTGCAGAGCCCAGCGTCGCCCACTCACCTGGTCGAGGTGACTTCGTCCGGTGCCATCCTGGTGCCCATCTAATCACTGGCTAGTGATTCAGAACTTGGTCCCCTCTGCTTACATGTCTCCTCCATCATCGATCCAGGCTTGGATCACATCGAACTTCATCACTGGTCGCCTGCCAGCAACTTCTTCTTTCAGGCTCCATAGACTGCAACAAGGATTCCCGACGTCTTTTCAGCCCTATGCAGCCGCAGCCCCTGGGCTAGGTAACCTGAGCATTTCGGTGCTCCAGCATAGCTTAACTATCTAAGTGTCCAGATCCTTTTTCGTTTCAGCTCTGCCTAGTCGGATTCGTCCGATAACACTAACTTTACGAAATCTAGCATCCATAGACTTTGTCCCGCATCCCGCGTGAGAGTGCACACTCTGCACCCGATCTCCCTAGGCCTCCTGCTCGTAATCTGAAGGTTCAGTAGTCCAGTCCTAGCGATCCTAAAGCCTTTGAGACTAGTTACTTACCTGCTAGTATTTCGCATTCCACTTTTGTAGTATATGGTTTTCCGTGCCCCTTGGGCATTTGCGTAAATTGTGCGACTTTCAGAATTTCTTTAAGAGCTATGTATTGTGCTTAGCGCCCTGTCCTCATAAAGAGTCCAGGGCTGTTGTGTTATAATAAATATCCTTTTATTTTCATAACAACTTGTGTGGTGTCCTTTCACTTGGTGTTCAAGGGGTATATGTGATGGCATAACAGCTGGCTTAACACGCCCTCTAGAGTTTAGCCTAAAGACTGCTCTTGTCCATGCTACTAGGATAGCTGGTCTAACAGGTTGACTTACAACCAATCATCAATAAAGGTCGTTTGGAATGATACACAGTGATCACTAGAATAGTGAGCACTACATATCAGGCCAACTTCTCACACCCGCCTAATGCAAAGTCATGGGTATCTCTTATACACCCTGTCTTTCTGGATGCATGAATGTCCTTCTGTTCAGAAGTGGCCGGCTGGACTGCAAAATCCTCCTTATCAAGTGTGTCTCATCTCACTGAGGTGTTTGCCAGGCAGGTATTAAATCACCTGGGCCTTCCTCTTAGTTTTCACTTCACTTAGTTACCTACTGTGGCATTAGTGCCAATGGCTTTAATTACAAGGGTTGTATGACGCGATATCGCGGACATAGATATCACGCGCATTTACATTGCGGCTTTTAAATAGCAACGGCGATGACATAGGCAATTTAAACATCGCGCGTTGTTGCGCCACTAATGCGACCTTTTAATTGGATCGCGTGTTACATCGCTGACATTACATCGCGCGACATAACAACGCGATGTTCAATGCCTTCCTATTACATTTCAGCCATGATAGCCTGTATGCAGAAAGTACAGGAATCTGCTGGAATTATTTAATAACCAGGTGTTGAGCGGGACAAGTAGATCACGAGGAGTTCTGCATATAACTACTTACAATCAAAGTGTGAGATTTATGACACGGATGTGTTTGATAACATTGTACAAATGAAGAGGATTTTTTGTTGCCAGGATCGAGATCGATTGAATTGAAATATTGGTCAATCATTATAAAGTAAGTTATGTTTTATTTTATTTGGTTCCAAAAGTACAGCTGGGACTATAATTAGAGGCGTGAATTTAGTAAGACAGTGTTTGAATTTCACTGAGGTTTTATCTCTTTTAGGTAATCTAATATATTCAGAATTTAACTAGTTTTGTCTGTCTGGGCCGCCCGACCTTTTAATCCACCGGGCATTTCCCCAGTGTCATCAGGCTGCATGCTTTGGAGGCTGATTTGAAGGCCCTTGGTCGCCCCTGAGACGTTTAGTACTTTCCGCGGCTCTTCGAAGTTAACCGTCGCTGGCACAGGGAGGCTTCAAGTGAGATAGAGAGAAAGGGAGGGTGGGTGGAAGGAAGAAGGCTGAAAGAAAGCGATCAGAGTTTGAGGAGTGAGTGAGAGAAGTGAAGGAGAGTGAGAGAGAGTGGATGATAGGATAGAGCGAGATAACACGAAGAGGGGTGTTTAAGGTGAGTATTTTTGGCAGAGGTGCATTTGGTTTCCCAGTCCAGCCTTGTTGGCCGGTTTCTTTGATTAATGAAGTGCTGAGTGCATATTAAACACAGCCAGGCCCACTAAGTATGAACTGATAAGGTATGAGTTGATTTCCATTCTGGGAGGATGGGTTTGACAACAAAACTACAAAATGGCCCAAGAATGCAGTATAGTTGTTCTCAAGTTTATGCAAATGAGTGAATGTGTGGACTCGTAAGCATATAGCAGTGGGATAGCTCAAGCCTTATAGAGTGAGCAAGTTGACAGTCATAAAACATGTGTAAGAGATCACCACCCTGCTTTCGTTTTGTCCAACGCAAAAATGTTGCTAAATGCCAAGTTTGTTTCACCTATAGGGCACCTGCTTTGTGGATAATGAAGAAGCTTGTTTGTCCCAGCGACGGGATTCTTTCCTTTTTGTTTTTTTAACGCTCCAATGTATCCCTAAGTTACACCAAACTTAACTAAGTTTCAGAGGGTGTTAAGTCCTATTATCATTGCTGTAGGCATCGTAGCATTAGCAGGTACACTGTTACTATACTACAAAGTGTAGTGTGCAGCATGAATTGACAAACTGCTTCCCAATTCCTCCATAGGTCAAAGAGCATGTCAGTCTGCAGTTCATCATACTGCAGTGCAGGTTGGTGTAATCCATGTGGCAACCTATGTAAAGTATTCACTGAAGATGTGTATCTTCCTAAGTGCATGCCTCTTTGTATTTGTGGACATTAAATTCTGTTTCCCAGCTTTGCATCAAAGAGTCAGCTGAGACGTGTGATACCATAAAAGGGCTAGTGCAAAAATACAATACTAGCTCACACCTCTTGAGAATGCTGACTAATAGAAAAATCTATGCTTGGTGATGTGCCTCACACACACTAGCCCTTGAGGCTAGAAACATGGTCCAGTAAGGAAGTACAGCAAGCAGTAATGGTTCTTGATGCTAGTTATCTTGTATTTCTCACAATGCATGTTGTATGGCCATGCGCGCACGCTCACACCCCATTTGCCTGCTCCCCCTCCCTGTCCCCATCTGCGAGGCTGAGTATTCATTCATCATCCATCCATTCATACATCCATCCATTCATCCATCCATCCAGACATCCATCCAGACAGCCATCCATTAATCCATCCGCCATCCATTCGACCATGGATCCACCCACCCACCCACTCACCACACACACATCCGCCCACCCAGCATCCATACATGCATCCATGCATCCATCCACCCATACACCGACCCATCATCCGCCATCCATTCATCCACCCAAGCACCCATCCATCCATCTAGCCATCCATCCATCCAGACAGCCATCCATTAATCCATCCGCCATTCATTCATCCACACACCCACTCACCACACACACATCAGTCCACCCAGCACCCATAAATGCATCCATCCATCCAGATATCCATCCATCCATCCAGACAGCCATCCATTAATCCGTCCGCCATCCATTCATCCATGCATCCACCCACCCACTCACCAGACACACATCGGTCCACCCAGCACCTGTGGAATTTTAGTTTACGAGCTGAACATCATCTGCGCCAGCTTGTTACCCACGTACAACGCGCACGATAGCCATTTTTTAGGTATCATGGTCTCCCTGTCCACGATCGATCGCCAGCGCGCTCCTCTGACCCTACAAGCACCCTCCGCACACCCTGGCTCCCCCTCCCTCCCTCACATGAGCATAACCCTTCTCCTCCTGAATGACCCTGTCCTTGGGAGTCATGCCCGCGCCTGACCAGCGCCTCCTCTCCTTCCATGAATACCCCTCTGTTGATAAACCATCCCTCCGCGCTTGATTGTCCACGCGGCATGAATACCACTCCTTTGATAACCCCTTCCCCCGAGTCAGACTGTCCACACAGGTCCGAGGCCATCGCCTAAGCCGGGAGATACCGTTTACTGCCCCTTATTGTATGGAGTCGCTCCTCTTCAAAGGATCCGTTATTGATCATGGCCTCCCCACCCCATGGGATACGATCAGGCGCACACATCCTAAGAATCGGCGGAACACTCAGCCGCGTGATAGCCCCCTCCTGTTATCAGCAGGGTGAGGACCTCTATTGTGGATGTATATGGGGGTAGGTTTGACACAAGGATTATGGGGACGTCATTTCATAAGTTTAAAGAGTCTTTTATGCAATAAAGAATGCTCACATGTCATAAACCAGGGTATAAGAGGCCAGGCCTCAGAGAGGCTGGGAGAGCACCTCGAGACGATACCTTGTTGTCTGATCTGATGTGTTCTGCTCCGTCGGAATAAAACTTCTGTTTCCTGCCTTCTGGTCTCCGGCGCCTGCCTCATTGCTTGGTAATTTGAATGGTACAAAGGCGGTTAGCGCCGGGCAAATCTTGAAAAAGGTCATAGCCCTACCCTTTTTCCACAATTGGCGTCCCAAAGCGTGGGGCCCATCAGCGACACGTGGATCCAGTGGGAGAGGTCCCGACGACAGAGTGAACGACTGCAACGATCGGGAGAGCTCGTGTCCGATAGACCCTCGTCTGACAGCCGATCATCCGATCTTCACTAGTTCCGAACAGACCTCTCTCGAGTGATCTACGGTCCTGACTGGGAACCATCAGGAGTGCCACGAACATCACGAAGAAGAGAGGACGATCGGGCGCTGGATTCAGAAGACAGGAAACCGTCCATGCGGTCCGGGTAAGGTCGTGTAAACACGACAAACTGAGAAATGATTGTTTGGTTTGGATAATACTAGTATTACGCTTTGTTGATCCCTCTGGAGATTCACCGTCTGCAAACGGAGAAAACAACAGGCTCTCTCTTTGCAAGCAGTGAAGGATAGGTAACGCAGACTTTTGTCCCCATTGTAATCCGTCGTGCCTATCTTCCTCCCCCACTGTTTTCCCGAACTGTCGTTCGTGGATTGTTGTCTGGAGATTCTCTGTCTGCAAACAGGGAAGAACAAGGTCTCTCTTTGCAGGTAGAGAAAGAGTGGGTAACGCAAAACTTTAACACGTCGTACCCACTTATTCTCCCCATTGATTGTTTGATTGACCGTACATTAAGTGTTCGGTATTGGTTCTTTTGAGGTATTCACGGCCTACAGACAACTGAGAATAGAAGATATTCTGTCTAGTCTTTGTCCGCCGTGATAAGATAGGTAGTGCAGACCTTTGTCCCCGTTGTAACCCGTCATGCCTATCTTCTCCCCACTGATTGGTAGCCTGTACAGCCCGGACCGCTTATTAGAGATGAACCATCCAGCTCCACTGGAAGGCACCCCTAATAAGGACATGTTCACTAAGCATGGACTAGTCGCTATAGCTTATACTAAGCTATGGCATAAATATACAAAGAAGAACCCCGAAAGTCAGTGGCCAATGATAGGTTCCTTTGATGAAAATAAAATAAAAACATTGGAAATAGCGCTCCAGAAAAATAAGACCACGCCCACTATGCTCGATAGTATTGGCATGTGGCGCAAAGTAACGGAACAACGAAAGAAAAGAGAAGAAGCAAAAATAGGGAAAGAATTACGAAAGGCAGCCCACCTAGCCGCTAAGCAACTAGAAGAAGAAATAAAAGAAAGAAAAGAAGCTGCACAAAACCAAGAATCAGGGTCGACAGGTCAATGCCCTATTAGGACCCCCTCTGCGCTCTACCCTGAATTGCCCTCCAAACAACGGATGAACGATGAGTTACTGCTAGGCCCCCCAATCATCTATATGCCCCCTGCCAACAAAGCTTGCAAGCCCCGAGTGCGAGCGAAAGTGACCTCAGCGCTAGTGCACCAGCCCTCACGGCCTCCGCACCAGCCACATTAACAACATCGCCAGATGACCCTGAGGCTAGCAAGCAACCACCAGCCAGACCAAATAGGTTGAGCAAAGATGAACGGGATGGGATCGACAAAATAGCTAAGGCATTAGTAGAACGAAGGGAGAGCGAAGAATACACAATGAACATGTATAATTCGCATGCCGACAGCCACAGACGGCATTTCATTTTGCGATTCAGCTACCACACCCTGAACGCATATAAGGATAGGTATCAAAGTAAGGGCCCCGCTAAACTGACAACGCTGTATAGAAAGATTGATGCTGGAGATGGGACTGAACGTGAGGCGACGGAGCTCTTCATGCAGATGCTTGAGGTCTTCCGCCACCTCACGGAACAGAAACCAGAAGCCAAGGTTACAGACCCCGAAACGACCTCAGTAGAAGTAGCCAACACTATGATGCCCATCAGAGAGGCGGCCCCTTACTGGATCCCGCCGCGTGGTCAGGGAACAAGCGATGATATTAATCACACAGATGCAAAAGGAAGGGTTGTGTACAATTGGGTTTACCAACCATGGGACCGACAAGATATCCTAACCTTTAAACAAACTCTGCCCGATTTAAGAAAGAACCCGACAGCATTCTATACTGAATTAGGCACAGCCTTGGGTTCGACGATAATGACTTTAGCGGACATTGACTTGTTTTTCGGGTTATGCCTGCCAGCTGACGTGTGGAAGCAAATCCGGAAGGCTGACCACACGAATCTGTTTGGACATACCTGGGACCAACTCGGTAAACTAGATAGACAGCGAGAGCCTGGAAGGAAACCAGTAAAGGACATACTAGAACTCCCAGACAAATTAGTTCAGAAGTTAAAGACACTGATCCCAGAGAAAAAGGTAGATTGGTCGATAGTCACGGCCTGTCGTCAGAAACCCCAGGAAGATGTGTCAGAATACTTCTCCCGATTCGAGACAGTGTTCTCCGACTACAGTGGCCAAGACATGACCACCGCAACCAGACAGCACCTGTTTGTACAAAATTAAGTAAAGGGCCTATCACAAGAGGTCTCCCAAAAATTGCAGACGAGTGAGAGTAGTTGGGGGGCCTCAAAACCCGCGGCTATCCTTCAGATGGCTCAGTATTACGAGCACCAAAAGAATGAGAATGATAGGGCGTCCGAGAAAAAGAAGAAAGATTTAAAAGAAAGGGTAATGATAGCCCAGATACAAGGTATAGCGGTGGGACGGGAACACCAAAGGGGGAACTACCAATCAACCACCCCCAGAAATCCACCTCCTAAAGATCACACCCCAACACCCCACACTGGACGTAGGGACATTAGCAATGACCAATGCGCCTTCTGCAAAGGATTCGGCCATTGGAAATCCCAGTGTCCGGTTCTGCTAGAGATGAACAGAAATAGGGACCCCAGGGATGTGGCGGGTGGTCCGAGAAATAGAGGACAAGGACGAGGGCACACAAACGACACCGACAATGACAGATCAGGGAGATTGAACACATTTGACCGCCCCCGACAGAACCAATATCAACTATCCGACGGTGAGAATGCCCCCGATTTTGCATAGGACTGCCAGGGGCAAGGGAGGGATCCAGTCGAGCTCTGTGTTGACCAGCAAGGTCCTTATGTCACCGCTAAGGTCCTGGGTACAGAGTCTCCATTTTTGGTAGACACTGGGGCGACACGTAGTGTGTTATCAAAACGACTGATTCCAAGGGCACCCTTGTCTGGCTCACACATTACATCGATAGGTTTCGATGGGACGCCCTCCACTAACCCCCTGTCCGTACCTATCACCTTTGACCTAGAAAACAACACCACTGACACAACATTTCTGCTCTCCTCCAACTCCCCTGATGCCATTATGGGCATTGACTTACTGAAACATTTTCGAGCCACCATTAGGTGTTCCCCAGATGGAATCCGAGTCATCCTGTACGACAACCCAGACATACCCAAATCTTGCCCTGCACTACACATGTGCCCCATAACTGATGCTGACCTGTCCATGCTTGATACCCTGCCTTCGTACCTATGGGCCAAAAATGACTCTGATGTGGGACGAATGATGATTGACCCCATTCATATAACTGTAAGACAGGACGCTATGCTCCCAAAACTCCCACAATATCGGATATCCCCCGAGGGCGAGAAGGCACTGGTAACGATCATTCAGTCTCTGGTAGATGCAGGAGTGGTTGAAGAGGTGGTTAGCAACGTCTGCAACAGCCCAATCCTACCTATTGTTAAGAAGCAAGGCGAAGGAGATGAGAAAGCATACCGCTTCATCATCGACCTGCGAGAAATTAACAAGGTGGTTGTACCCCAATACCCCGTAGTCTCAGATATCACCACCATTCTGACCCTCATCCCGTCCACTGCCACCACCTTCACTGTTATCGACCTCAAGAATGCATTTTTCTCTATCCCCATCCATCCAGACAGCCGTTATCTCTTCGGCTTCACCTTAAAATCCCGCTCGTACCGATTTTGTAGAGCTCCCCAGGGGTACACTGAAAGCCCCAGCATTTACAGCCAGGCCCTCAAAAGACAGCTGGATGCCTTCCAGCTACCAGATGGAGTGGTGTTGATCCAATATGTCGATGATATCCTTTTGGCGGCCGACACCACCCCACTTGCAATAACAGCCTCTGTCCAACTCCTACACTTTCTTGCAGAAAATGGCCATAAAGTTTCCAAAAAGAAATTACAGTTCTGCCAGCCACAAGTGACATACCTAGACCATCTCCTGTCCAAAGAAGGGAGGAAACTCACACCCGACCGAATCCAAACCATCCTAGACACCCCCGTCCCAAAAACACAAAAGCAAGTCTGCTCTTTGGTTGGCCTAACCTCTTTTTGCAGACAGTGGTTGCCTAATTTCAGCCTCATTGTAAAACCCCTACTTGCCCTATTAACCAAAGATGCCTCCTTCCCGCTCCCTTGGACCCCTGAGTGTCAAGCATCCTTTAAGGAATTGAGAGATGCCCTCTGTTCAGCGCCTGTCCTGGGAACCCCGGATTACTCCAAACCCTTCTCCCTCTTCACCCACGAAAGGGAGGGGTGTGCATTGTCTGTCCTGACTCAGTCTATAGGTCCTAAGCAGCGCCCTTGTGCCTACTTCTCCACCACTCTTGATCCTGTAGCCAGAGCTTTGCCTGCCTGCCTTCGAGCAGTAGCTGCCGCTGCTGTCTCTATCCGCCAGAGCGAAGGAATCGTACTTTCAAACTCTCTTACCGTGTTAGTACCTCATGCTGTCGACACCCTTCTGAACCAAACCAAGACTCAACATTTGACTAGCACACGACTGACAGGGTACGAACTGACGCTACTTGCACCCCACATCACACTAAAGAGATGCACGACTTTGAATCCTGCCACATTACTGCCCTTGCCCGAAAATGACCCCGACGTTCCTCCCATACACGACTGTGTGACCCTCACGGATGAACAAACTAGGAGTAGAATTGACCTCCGAGACACTGCTTTCACTGACCCCGATGGAGAGCTATGGGTAGACGGCTCATGCATCAAACTCCCAGATGGCACCACTTCAGCTGCCTATGCAGTAACGACAGCCCGAACAGTAGTTGAGACAGCCTGCATCACACAACGATCTGCCCAGGCAGCAGAGCTGATAGCCCTCACACGAGCATGCATCATAGCCACAGGGACCACCGCGAACGTATATACAGACAGCCAGTATGCCTTCGGGGTGGTTCACCATTTTGGGCTCCTGTGGAGGGAGAGGGGATTCCTGACGTCCCACGGCACCCCTATCCTTCACGGAGATCTGGTTTCTGCCCTGATTGAAGCAGTTCTCCTCCCCAAACGATTAGCGGTGATCAAATGTCAAGCACACAAGAAGGTGACAGACTTAGTCGGACAAGGGAATGCACTGGCCGACATCACTGCACGAACCACATCTGGGAATAGGACGGTGACACGCATGTATGTGACCAGGTCACAGGCAGAGAAATGGACTGACGCAAGGGAAATGATCAGAGACATCCAGTCGGCCAGCACCCCTCACGAACTGACTAAGTGGGCCGGGGTGGGTTTGAAGGATGATGAGGGCTGCTGGCGAACAAAAGATGCAAACAAATGGTTGCTACCTGACTCATACCTGATCCCCATACTGACAATGGCTCATTCCCCCGCACACATAGGATCTGCACCCATGATCGAACTCATTTCCAAAGTCTGGCACAACGACAAAATCCCCGACTCAGCCAGACGCCTAGTCCAGCAGTGCCTTATCTGTCTGCAACACAACCCCGGGAAAGGAACTCTGGTACCCCGGGGAGGGTTTGGGACCCCCAATCACCCCTTTGAGGTCCTTCAGATGGACTACATCCAACTAGAGAGATGCCAAAGCTTGAAGTATGTACTAGTCGTCGTATGTGCCTTCAGCAAATGGGTAGAGGCCTATCCAACCCGTGACAACACTGCCATGACTACTGCCAAAGTACTACTGAAGGAATTCTTTCCTCGCTATGGCCTCTGTCGAATTTTATGGAGCGACAATGGCCCCCACTTCATAGCTGAGGTTATCCAACTAATCCTAAAGGGATTGGGGGTGAAACAGAGATTTCACGCAGTCTTCCACCCCCAATCCGCCGGCCTGGTGGAACGCCATAATGCCACACTAAAGTTGAAATTGTCAAAAATAGTGGCAACCACCGGACTTAAATGGCCAGACGCTCTCCCTTTGGCCTTGCTATCAATGCGCTCTACTCCCACCAAACGCCATTTGACCCCCTACGAGGTTGTATTCGGGCGACCGATGAACCTCTGGACTGCTCCCAAACCAACCTCCATTCATGACGTCCCGGACGTCCTACTGTCTGATTATTTGTGCAAGTTAACTAAAACATTGTCTGTCATTCATCAACAGGTGCAGCAGGCCATCCCCGATGTTTCCAGGGGCCCAGGCCACGACATCCAACCGGGGGACTTCATTTTAGTCTGCAACTTCCAACGGACCAAGAGCCTAGAACCCCGGTGGACGGGCCCCTGGCAAGTGCTGATTACCACACGGACGGCGCTTCGAGTGGAGGGGAAAAGGCACTGGCTGCACGCACATCACTGCCGAAAAGTCTCTGCGAACCTGGCCACGACAGAAAACGTCAACACCCAAGAAGAGCTCCTGAACAAGGACCGACCGACATTGAACTGTTATCCCGATACTGGGGCACTTGAACTTGCAAAATTCTCTGACCCCACTGTGCCGACCAGAGAAGGGTATTTCCTGCGACGAAAGGAGGGAGCTTCGGCTAAGTAGGCCACGGACTAAGTTAAACCTCAGAATGGTGACCTAAACACAACCAAGGGTTACCGGGAGAGAAGCTAAACGAAGTCTGTGGTTCTGCCCGCTACCGAGCCCCTTGAAGATGATGGAAGCGCCAGATAAGAAGATGATGGAAGCGCCAGATAAGAAGATAATGGAAGCAACAGGAAATACCCACTATAGAAACCCACAGACTGACAATTTGCACAAATCAAGGACAATCGCCCTCTTTATTGTCTTCCTCTTCTGCCTCCTCCTCATGACCTCCTTCTGGATTCTGGAGGAAAGCACACCGGCTCATGAGGCATTGCTGCCCACTGCACAACCAACACCCATGAAAGAGCATCACCTAATCTCCCTGTCGCCTCAGCTCCGAGAAAGGCGCAGGGAATTTTGGAACAATTCCTTCGTGCAACTGTTGCACCAACACAACCTTGCTGCAAATGCTACGAACTGCTGGATCTGCGGGTTGCTCCCGCATGCCACTGGACACTCCATCCCCTTCATCCCTTCTCCTTTCTCAGTTCACGGCTCCTGCCTCGCCTGGTTGATCCTCATGCAAGAGAGCCACAAAGACAACGCCACTTCCGGCCAGACAGTATCGCACTTTTACTCTGGGTTCTGGCTGAACAAAACCGGAAAGACCTCAGCTCCCCTGTCTCCTGCGCTCACAGGCGCCACCTTCCTTAAAGACATTCCAGCCAAAGAACGAGTCGAAGTACAGGTACTCCACAATCCAGCTAGATCCACCTTCTCTCATCTGCGAAAACAAACTACCGCCACTCTGACTGTGGCTCTTTCTGTTATCAATGTCACAGGTCTTGTGTGTCTCGAAGGCCAGGGAACACAGCTGGTGGGTCACAGTTCCTGCCGAATCACCAGAACATTGAACTCAGTTGATCCCCCTTCCTTTGTTGCTTCTCCAAATATGTACTTTGTGTGTGGCACCAAAGCTTACACCTGGCTCCCGAAAGGTTGGAAGGGTATCTGTTACATTGCCTTTGTTCTTCCCCCCACGTATGTAGCCCTTGCCAACCATCACCGGCAGAAGTGTGCAGATGACATTGGACAAGCCGACTCCACTGGAGCACAGTTCCTAGATGCAGCAAAGGGACTTGTTCCTCTGTGGGGCCCAATGGCAAACAGCCGCGCTATCCGACACCTGACCCAGGCAGTAGAAACAACGATCGACATCACGGCTGGCATCCTCGCTAACAACACGGCGGAGCTTCAGGCGGTCCGCCTTGTGACCCTTCAAAACCGCCTTGTTCTAGATGTGGTCCTAGCCGATCGAGGAGGAGCATGCCGCATCATCGGATCTAGTTGCTGCACCTACGTGCCAGATAACTCGCCTTCAGTCTACAAAGCAATTGAGCACCTCCACAGACTTGCCTCGGAGGTTCACCAAGAACAAGAAGGATGGTCGCTTGGGAGCTGGTTTTGGGACACTTTGAAGGACTGGGGTTGGAGGTTGTTTTCCTTCGTACTGATACCTGTGGTGATATTATGTGGGTGTTGTTTAGGTATCCAATGTCTGCCATCTTTGTGCAATTTTGTTTCCAACTGTATGTGCCCAAAGACTTTGGACTTCCGAAATGAGCACATGAGTCCCCTTTATGAAGTAGAAATACGTGGCCTCATGGGGATAAATCCGAACTGACAAGTTGGCGAGACATGTTAAAAGGGAGGACTGTGGAATTTTAGTTTACGAGCTGAACATCATCTGCGCCAGCTTGTCACCCACGTACAACGCGCACGATAGCCATTTTTTAGGTATCATGGTCTCCCTGTCCACGATCGATCGCCAGCGCGCTCCTCTGACCCTACAAGCACCCTCCGCACACCCTGGCTCCCCCTCCCTCCCTCACATGAGCATAACCCTTCTCCTCCTGAATGACCCTGTCCTTGGGAGTCATGCCCGCACCTGACCAGCGCCTCCTCTCCTTCCATGAATACCCCTCTGTTGATAAACCATCCGTCCGCGCTTGATTGTCCACGTGGCATGAATACCACTCCTTTGATAACCCCTTCCCCCGAGTCCGACTGTCCACACAGGTCCGAGGCCATCGCCTAAGCCGGGAGATACCGTTTACTGCCCCTTATTGTATGGAGTCGCTCCTCTTCAAAGGATCCACTATTGATCATGGCCTCCCCACCCCATGGGATACGATCAGGCGCACACATCCTAAGAATCGGCGGAACACTCAGCCGCGTGATAGCCCCCTCCTGTTATCAGCAGGGTGAGGACCTCTATTGTGGATGTATATGGGGGTGGGTTTGACACAAGGATTATGGGGACGTCATTTCATAAGTTTAAAGAGTCTTTTATGCAATAAAGAATGCTCACATGTCATAAACCAGGGTATAAGAGGCCAGGCCTCAGAGAGGCTGGGAGAGCACCTCGAGTTGATACCTTGTTGTCTGATCTGATGTGTTCTGCTCCGTCGGAATAAAACTTCTGTTTCCTGCCTTCTGGTCTCCGGCGCCTGCCTCATTGCTTGGTAATTTGAATGGTACAAAGGCGGTTAGCGCCGGGCAAATCTTGAAAAAAGTCATAGCCCTACCCTTTTTCCACACACCCATACATGCATCCATGCATCCATCCACCCATACACCGACCCATCATCCTCCATCTATTCATCCACCCAAGCACCCATCCATCCAGACAGCCATCCATGAATCCATCTGCCATCCATTCATCCATGCATCCACGCACCCACTCACCACACCCACATCCATAAATGCATCCATCCATCCAGATATCCATCCATCCATCCAGACAGCCATCCATTAATCCATCCGCCATCCATTCATCCATGCATCCACCCACCCACTCACCAGACACACATCCGTCCACCCAGCACCCATACATGCATCCATGCATCCATCCACCCATGCACCGACCCATCATCCTCCATCTATTCATCCACCCAAGCACCCATCCATCCAGACAGCCATCCATGAATCCATCTGCCATCCATTCATCCATGCATCCACGAACCCACTCACCACACCCACATCCATCCACCCAACCACCCATAAATATTGACACCTGAGCCATTAGTGATAGGCTTTGAATATTTGCAGTCTTACAAGGGAACAACTGTTGCATTGTTGAAAAAGCCTGTTTCCGTGACGTGATTAGGGAACAACTGTTGCATTTTGGAAAAAGCCCGTTTCCGTGACGTGATTATTTGCAGTCTTCAGTTTTTAGAAGGGAACAACTGTGCGTTGTAATGGCATGTGAGAGTCAGCATTTTGCCATTAACATCGCATGCATTGTAATTGCATATGATGTTAATGGCATCAACCGCAGGTAGTACTTTGTGGCAGGGCTGAGGTGCGTTGGCCGAGGGGGAGATCATACAGACAGGCGAAAGTAGTCTTGCAGCATATGCGCGTGCGTAGTGAAATACGCATGCGCAGATTGTTCGGGGAAGATCATCCAGATGGGAAGATCATAACTACGGTACAACGGCACTAAACTGAGTATTAAGGGAAAATGT